>NC_092725.1:25896477-25974574 GCF_047496885.1 Scyliorhinus torazame | reverse complement strand
CCCCTTGCCCCCCACCCCACCTTGCCCCCCACCCTGCTCTGCCCCCGCCACCCCGCTCTGCTCTGCCCCGCCACCCCGCTCTGCCCCGCCACCCCGCTCTGCCCCGCCACCCCGCTCTGCCCCGCCACCCCGCTCTGCCCCGCCACCCCGCTCTGCCCCCCCACCCCGCTCTGCCCCCCCACCCCGCTCTGCCCCGCCACCCCGCTCTGCCCCGCCACCCCGCTCTGCCCCGCCACCCCGCTCTGCCCCCCCACCCCGCTCTGCCCCCCACCCCGCTCTGCCCCCCACCCTGCTCTGCCCCCGCTCTGCCCGCCACCCCGCTCTGCCCCGCCACCCCGCTCTGCCCCGCCACCCCGCTCTGCCCCCCCACCCCGCTCTGCCCCCCCACCCCGCTCTGCCCCCCCACCCCGCTCTGCCCCCCCACCCCGCTCTGCCCCCTACACCCTGCTCTGCCCCCGCCACCCTGCTCTGCCCCACCACCCTGCTCTGCCCCGCCACCCTGATCCTGCCCCCATCCCCGCTCCCTCACCCCCGCTTTTACTCTCGCTCTCACCCTCACCCCCGCAATCGAAGACTGTTTCTTTCCCACCGCCCACCCCTCGGTTCAGGGAGTCGAGGACCCACAGGTGTAGAGTCTAAAATCAGTACCACATCTCTCGAGTGGCAAGATTAGGAAATGCTTGGCCACACAGACTGTGGCTCTGCTCAGCAACTCCCTCACTCACACAACAACCCAACTTTGATCGCTCATTGATTTTCCGTCTGTGAAATAGATGGATTTCCGTTCACTCAAGGGTTCGAGGGACAGGGGGCGAACATGGCAACGGGGGTGGCGGGGTTGCGCTGGAGAGCAAGTGAGGGTAGGACAGGAAAACTGGGGCCAGAGATAGAAGGAGCGGGGAGGAAGACCGGAATGGAAGGGAGATGGGATGGAGGAGAGGCACTGATGGGGAAAGTGGAGAAGGTGGGTCACGGGAGGATGCCGAGGTAGGGTGAGGGAGGAGATGGGATACAGAGTCCAGGGTGAAAGAGGTTCGGGGGGGGTGGGCGGAGGCTGATTAGTTGGTGGGGGGGGTTTCTGGGGAATGATGCCGGTAGCCAGAGACGGCCGGCAGGCTGAGGGAAGGTGAGGGAGATAGTGGCGGGCGGATTAGTCAGAGAGAGGGAAAGGGAGACTGGGACAGGCAGGAGGGGGAGGTGGGGGTGAGGAGAGGAGGAGCGAGGGACGGCGAGCCAGAGGGGTGCGGTTGGGTGGCCAATGGAAGAGGGAGGGTCATGGGTGTAGCCCGAGAGAGGGAGACTGTGGGGCCAGAGGGAAAGGGAGCAATAGCGATGTGAGGGCGAGTGCCGGACAGAGGGAAACGGGGATGGTGAGGGAGCTGGGTTAGAGTGGGCTCGCCCCCTCGCACACTCCCCGCCGTTCCTGAGTTAGTCTTCGATCTCGATGGGGTGGGTGACACAGACGTCCACCCTCCCGCTGGTCAATCTCTCAATAATGCTCACATCCTCCCCCATGTGATTCTCTGACCTCACCTCCGACCTACCCATGGCGACTTCCTGACCTCTGCCCCTTCCCAAGGGCTGCGCAATGACCTCTGTTTACCCCCCCCCCCCACGGGTGACTCCCTGACCTCTGACCCCCTCCCAAAGGCGACCCCATGACCTCTGCCTCCCCCCCCACCCACGGGCGACCCCTGACCTCTTTCCCCCCTCCGACGGACATCCTGACCTCTGCCCCCCCCCCCCCCAATCCCTCCCACGGGCGACTTCCTGACCTTTGCCCCCCTCTCATGGGCGACTCTCTGATCTCTGCATCCCCGCCCAGCGACTCCCTGACCTCATTCCCCCCCTCCCACGGGTGACTCCCTGACCTCTTCTCTCCCCTTCCCCCCCCCCCCCCATAGCCAACTCCCTGACCTCTTCTCAACCCCCCCCCCCAATGGCCAACTCCCTGACCTTGTCTCTCTTCCCCCCCCCCCCCCCCATGGCCAATTCCCTGACCTCTTCCCCCCCCCCCCCCCATGGCCGACTCCCTGACATCTCCCCCCCTCCAAGGCCGACTCCCTGACTACTCTCTTCCCCCCCCCCCCATGGCCAATTCCCTGACCTTCTCTTTCCCCCCCCCACCCCATGGCCAATTCCCTGACCTTCTCTCCCCCCCTCCCCATGGCCGACTCCCTGACCTCTTCTCCCCTCCCCACCCACGGGGAACTCCCTGACCTCTGCCCCCTCCCATGACCAACTCCCTGACCTCTGCCCCCTCCCATTACCAACTCCCTGACCTCTGCCCCCTCCCATGACCAACATCCTGACCTCTGCCCCCCCCCCCCCACCCATGGGCAGCTTCTATTTTTCATTTAAATTTAGAGAACCCAATTCATTTTTTCCAATTAAGGGGCAATTTAGCGCGGCCAATCCACCTACCCTGCACATCTTTGGGTTATGAGGGCGAAACCCACGCAGACACGGGGAGAATGTGCAAACTCCACACGGACAATGACCCAGAGCCGGGATCGAGCCTGGGACCTCGGCACGTGAGGCAGCAGTGCTAACCACTGCGTCACCGTGCTGCCCCTCACGGGCAACATTCTGACCTCTGACCTCCTTCCCAGCTAACTCTGACCTCTGCCCCCTCCCACGTCCAACTCCTGACCTCTATCTCCCCCCCCACCCAATCCAAGGGCAACTTCTGAGCTCCTTCCTGGCTGACTCCCTCACCTCTGCCCCCTCCCACGACCAACTCCCTGACCTTTGCCCCCCCACCCAAGGGCAACATCTGCCCCCCCCCCCCCCACCCCCCCCCCCCCCCCCCCCCCACCTGGGTGACTCCCAGAGCTTGCGCTGTTCCCCGGGCGACTCGGTGTTTTTTTTAATCTAAATTTAGTGTACCCAATTATTTTGTTTTCCAATTAAGGGGCAATTTAGCGTGGCCAATCCACCCAACCTGCACATCTTTGGGTTGTGGGGGTGAGACCCACGCAGACACGGGGAGAATGTGCAAACTCCACACAGACAGTGACCCTAGGACCTGGGATAGAACCTGGGACCTCGGCGCCGTGAGGCAGCAATGCTAACCACTGCACCAAAGTCCCATCCGCATCTCTGACATCAACCCTCCTTCCCAAGCGACTCCCTGACCTCTGCCTTTCTCCCACTGATGTCTGCGTGACCTATGCCCTCCTTCACGGACCTCTGCCCCTTCCCTCGGGCAACTCCCTCACCTCTGCCCTCCTTCCTGGCTGACTCCCTGACCTTTGCACCCTCCCACGGACCACTCCCTGATCTCTGCCCCCTTCCGTGGGTGACGCCCTGACCTCTGCCCCTCCCTCCCGTGGTAACTTCCTGACCTCTGCCCCCCTCCCCCTCCCTTGGGTGACGCCCTGACCTCTGCCCCCCTCCCACTGCGGACTCCCTGACCTCTGCCCCCTTTCCACTCGCGGCTCCCTGACTTCTACCCTCATTCCACGGGCGACGCCTTGACCTCTGCCCTTGTCCTTTGGGCGCCTCCCTGACCTCTGCCCTCGTCCCACAGGCGACTCAGTGATCTCTGCCTTCCACTCACGGGTGACCCCTTGACCTTTGCCCTCCTCTCACAGGCAACTTAGTAACCTTCTGACTTCTGGGGGTGACCTTCCGACCTCCCCGGGTGACTTTCTGACCTCTGTGCACCTATTTCTGGCGACCCTCTCAGCTCTGCGGACAACTCACTGACCTCTCCCCATCTCCCTCGGTTAACTCTCTGAACTCTGCTGCCATTGTCGTTTCCCAGGTCTGAAGGAATTGATTCTCTCGGGCTGCTCCTGGTCCTCTGTCTCGGCTCTCTGCACAGCCAGCTGTTCCGACCTCCAGCTGCTTGACCTCCGCTGGCTTGAGGATGTGAAGGACTCTCACCTCCGGGAGCTTGTGTCCCCTCCGACCGACAACAGGCCAGGTGGGACTCACTCGGGGGACTAAACAGCAGGCCTCACTGCTGAGCTCCGTTGCCTCTTCCCCTTCACCCACCCACCTTCCTGACGTGTGAGGTTTAAGAGGTGGTGAGTGTGAAATGTGAGGTTTTCGAGGGGCTGGAGGAGTGTAAGGTGGAGTGCATTGTGTGAAGTTTTGGAGGTGGGGAGTGTGAGGTGAGGGAGTGTGAGGTGAGGGAGTGTGAGGTGAGGGAGTGTGAGGTGGGGGGAGTGTGAGGTGGGGGGAGTGTGAGGTGGGGGGAGTGTGAGGTGGGGGGAGTGTGAGGTGGGGGAGTGTGAGGTGTGCGAGGTGGGGGAGTGTGAGGTGGGGGAGTGTGAGGTGGGGAGTGTGAGGTGTACGAGGTGGCGGAGTGTGAGGTATGCGAGGTGGGGGAGTGGGAGGTAGGGAATTGTGAGGTGGGGGAGTGTGAGGTGTGTAAGGTGGCGGAGTGGGAGGTGGGGAGTGGGAGATCAGGAATTGTGAGGTGGGGGAGTGGGAGGTGTACGAGGTGGGGGAGTGGGAGGTGTACGAGGTGGGGAAGTGAGAGGTGTGCGAGGTGGGGGAGTGTGAGGTGTACGAGGTGGGGATGTGCGAGGTGGGGGAGTGTGAGGTGTGCGAGGTGGGGGAGTGGGAGGTGTGTAAGGTGGCGGAGTGTGAGGTAGGGAATTGTGAGGTGTGCGAGGTGGGGGAGTGTGAGGTGTGCGAGGTGGGGGAGTGTGAGGGGCGAGGTGGGGAAGTGCGAGGTGGGGCAGTGCGAGGTGGGGGAGTATGGGGTGTACGAGGTGGGGGAGAGTGAGGTGGGGGTGTGCGAGGTGGGGGAGTGTGAGATGTGTAGGTGGCGGAGTGTGAGGTGGGGGTGCGAGGTGGGGGAGTGTGAGGTGGGGGAGTGTGAGGTGGGGGAGTGTGAGGTGGGGGAGTGTGAGGTGGGGAGTGTGAAGTGTATGAGGTGGGGGAGTGAGATGCGGAGTGTGATGTGTGCGAGGTGGGGGAGTATGAGGTGTGCGAGGTGGGGGAGTGTGAGGTGTGCGAGGAGGGGGAGTGTGAGGTGTGCGAGGTGGAGGAGTGTGAGGTGGGGGTGTGTGTGGTGGGGGTGTGTGTGGTGGGGGTGTGTGTGGTGGGGGGAGTGTGAGGTGGGGGGAGTGTGAGGTGGGGGAGTGTGAGGTAGGGGAGTGAGGTGGGGGAGTGTGAGGTGGGAGAGTGTGAGGTGGGGGGAGTGAGGTGTGCAAGGTGGGGGAGTGTGAGGTAGGGGTGTGTGAGGTGTATGAGGTGGTGGAGTGTGAGATGCGGAGTGTGATGTGTGCGAGGTGGGGGAGTGTGAGGTGTGCGAGGAGGGGAAGTGTGAGGTGTGCGAGGTGGGGGTGTGTGTGGTGGGGGTGTGTGTGGTGGGGGAGTGTGAGGTGTGCGAGGTGGGGGAGTGTGAGGTGGGAAGTGCGAGGTGGGGGAGTGTGAGGTGGGAAGTGTGAGGTGGGGGAGTGAGGTGTACGAGGTGGGGGAGTGTGAGGTATGCGAGGTGGGGGAGTGTGAGGAAGGGAATTGTGAGGTGGGGGAGTGCGAGGTGGGGGAGTGCGAGGTGGGGGAATGCGAGTTGGGGAGTGTGAGGGGTGCGAGGTGGGGAGTGTGAGGTGAGCGAGGTGGGGGAGTGTGTCGTGTGAGGTGCAGGAGTGTGAGGTGGGGGAGAATGAGGTGGTGGAGTGCGAGGTGGTGGAGTGCGAGGTGGTGGAGTGCGAGGTGGTGGAGTGTGAGGTGGTGGAGTGTGAGGTGGTGGAGTGTGAGGTGGTGGAGTGTGAGGTGGTGGAGTGTGAGGTGGTGGAGTGTGAGGTGGTGGAGTGTGAGGTGGTGGAGTGTGAGGTGGTGGAGTGTGAGGTGGTGGAGTGTGAGGTGGTGGAGTGTGAGGTGGTGGAGTGTGAGGTGGTGGAGTGTGAGGTGGTGGAGTGTGAGGTGGTGGAGTGTGAGGTGGTGGAGTGTGAGGTGGTGGAGTGTGAGGTGGTGGAGTGTGAGTTGGGGGAGTGTGAGGTGGGGGAGTGTGAGGTGTGCGAGGTGGGGGAGTGGGAGGTAGGGAATTGTGAGGTGGGGGAGTGAGGTGTGTAAGGTGGCGGAGTGGGAGGTGGGGGAGTGCGAGGTGGGGGAGTGGGAGATCAGGAATTGTGAGGTGTGCGAGGTGGGGGAGTGGGAGGTGGGGGAGTGGGAGGTGTACGAGGTGGGGGACTGGGAGGTGGGGATGTGAGGTGGGGGAGTGTGAGGTGTACGAGGTGGCGGAGTGTGAGGTATGCGAGGTGGGGGAGTGGGAGTTAGGGAATTGTGAGGTGGGGGAGTGTGAGGTGTGTAAGGTGGCGGAGTGGGAGGTGGGGGAGTGGGAGATCAGGAATTGTGAGGTGTGCGAGGTGGGGGAGTGGGAGGTGTACGAGGTGGGGGAGTGGGAGGTGTACGAGGTGGGGAGTGAGAGGTGGGAGTGGGAGGTATACAAGGTGGGGATGTGCGAGGTGGGGGAGTGTGAGGTGTGCGAGGTGGGGGAGTGTGAGGTTAGGAATGTGCGGAGTGTGAGGTAAGGTGGCAGGATTGTGAGGTGTGCGAGGTGGGGGAGTGTGAGGGGCGAGGTGGGGAAGTGCGAGGTGGGGCAGTGCGAGGTGGGGGAGTATGGGTGTGTACGAGGTGGGGGAGAGTGAGGTGGGGGTGTGCGAGGTGGGGGAGTGTGAGATGTGTAAGGTGGCGGAGTGTGAGGTGGGGGAGTGTGAGGTGGGGGAGTGTGAGGTGGGGGAGTGTGAGGTGGGGGAGTGTGAGGTGGGGGAGTGTGAGGTGGGGGAGTGTGAGGTGGGGGAGTGTGAGGTGGGGGAGTGTGAGGTGGGGGAGTGTGAGGTGGGGGAGTGTGAGGTGGGGGAGTGTGAGGTGGGGGAGTGTGAGGTGGGGGAGTGTGAGGTGGGGGAGTGTGAGGTGGGGGAGTGTGAGGTGGGGGAGTGTGAGGTGGGGGAGTGTGAGGTGGGGGAGTGTGAAGTGTATGAGGTGGGGGAGTGAGATGCGGAGTGTGATGTGTGCGAGGTAGGGGAGTATGAGGTGTGCGAGGTGTGGGAGTGTGAGGTGTGCGAGGAGGGGGAGTGTGAGGTGTGCGAGGTGGAGGAGTGTGTGGTGGAGGTGTGTGTGGTGGGGGTGTGTGTGGTGGGGGGAGTGTGAGGTGGGGGGAGAGTGAGGTGGGGGAGTGTGAGGTAGGGGAGTGAGGTGGGGGAGTGTGAGGTGGGAGAGTGCAAGGTGGGGCAGTGTGATGTGGGGGAGTGTGAGGTAGGGGAGTGAGGTGTGCGAGGTGGGAGAGTGTGAGGTAGGGGAGTGAGGTGTGCAAGGTGGGGGAGTGTGAGGTAGGGGTGTGTGAGGTGTATGAGGTGGGGGAGTGTGAGATGCGGAGTGTGATGTGTGCGAGGTGGGGGAGTGTGAGGTGTGCAAGGTGGGGGAGTGTGAGGTGTGCGAGGAGGGGGAGTGTGAGGTGTGCGAGGTGGGGGTGTGTGTGGTGGGGGTGTGTGTGGTGGGGGAGTGTGAGGTGGGAAGTGCGAGGTGGGAAGTGCGAGGTGGGGGAGTGTGAGGTGGGAAGTGTGAGGTGGGGGAGTGTGAGGTATGCGAGGTGGGGGAGTGTGAGGAAGGGAATTGCGAGGTGGGGGAGTGCGAGGTGGGGGAATGCGAGGTGGGGGAGTGCGAGGTGGGGGAATGCGAGTTGGGGAGTGTGAGGGGTGCGAGGTGGGGAGTGTGAGGTGAGCGAGGTGGGGGAGTGTGTCGTGTGAGGTGCAGGAGTGTGAGGTGGGGGAGAATGAGGTGGAGGTGGGGGAGTGTGAGGTGTGTACGGTGGTGGAGTGTGAGGTGGTGGAGTGCGAGTTGGGGGAGTGTGAGGTAGGGGGGTGTGAGGTGGGGGAGTGTGAGGTGGGGGAGTGAGGTGGGGGAGTGTGAGGGGCGAGGTGGGGAAGTGTGAGGTGTGCAAGGTGGGGCAGTGCGAGATGGGGGAGTGTGAGGCGTACGAGGTGGGGGTGTGCGAGGTGGAGGAGTGTGAGGTGGGGGAGTGTGAGGTGTGTAAGGTGGCGGAGTGTGAGTTGTGGGTGTGAGGTGGGGGAGTGTGAGGTGGGGGAGTGTGAGGTGGGGGAGTGTGAGGTGGGGGAGTGTGAGGTGGGGGGAGTGTGAGGTGGGGGGAGTGTGAGGTGGGGGGAGTGTGAGGTGGGGGGAGTGTGAGGTGGGGGGAGTGTGAGGTGGGGGGAGTGTGAGGTGGGGGGAGTGTGAGGTGGGGGAGTGTGAGGTGTACGAGGTGGAGGAGAGTGAGGTGTGCGAGGTGAGGGAGTGTGAGGTGGGGGAGTGAGAGGTATGCGAGTTGGGGAAATATGAGGAAGGGAATTGCGAGGTGGGGGAGTGCGAGGTGGGGGAGTGCGAGGTGGGGGAGTGCGAGTTGGGGGAGTGTGAGGGGTACGAGATGGGGGAGTGTGAGGTGTGCGAGGAGGGGTGTGTGAGGTGAGCGAGGTGGGGGAGTGTGTCGTGTGAGGTGCAGGAGTGAGAGGTGTGCGAGGTGAGGGAGTGTGAGGTGGGGGAGTGAGAGGTATGCGAGTTGGGGAAATGTGAGGAAGGGAATTGCGAGGTGGGGGAGTGCGAGGTGGGGGAGTGCGAGGTGGGGGAGTGTGAGGGGTACGAGATGGGGGAGTGTGAGGTGTGCGAGGAGGGGTGTGTGAGGTGAGCGAGGTGGGGGAGTGTGTCGTGTGAGGTGCAGGAGTGAGAGGTGTGTGAGGTGGGGGAGAATGAGGTAGAGGAGTGTGAGGTGTGCGAGGTGGGGGTGTGTGAGGTGTGCGAGGTGGGGGAGTGTGAGGTGTGCGAGGTGGGGGTGTGAGGTGTGTACGGTGGTGGAGTGTGAGGTGGGGGAGTGTGAGGTGGGGGAGTGTGAGGTGGGGGAGTGTGAGGTGGGGGAGTGTGAGGTGGGGGAGTGTGAGGTGGGGGAGTGTGAGGTGGGGGAGTGTGAGGTGGGGGAGTGTGAGGTGGGGGAGTGTGAGGTGGGGGAGTGTGAGGTGGGGGAGTGTGAGGTGGGGGAGTGTGAGGTGGGGGAGTGTGAGGTGGGGGAGTGTGAGGTGGGGGAGTGTGAGGTGGGGGAGTGTGAGGTGGGGGACTGTGAGGTGGGGGAGTGTGAGGTGGGGGAGTGTGAGGTGGGGGAGTGTGAGGTGGGGGAGTGTGAGGTGGGGGAGTGTGAGGTGGGGGAGTGTGAGGTGGGGGAGTGTGAGGTAGGGAATTGTGAGGTGTGCGAGGTGGGTGAGTGTGAGGTGTGTAAGCTGGGGGAGTGTGAGCTCCGGGGGGGTGAGGTGTGCGAGGTGGGGGAGTGGGATGTGTGCGAGGGGGGAGTGGGAAGTGTGCGAGTTGGGGGAGTGAGGTAGGGGAGTGTGAGGTGGGGGAGTGGGAGGTGTATGAGGTGGGGGAGTGTGAGATGCGGAGTGTGATGTGTGTGAGGTGGGGGAGTGTGAGATCTACGAGGTGGGGGAGTGTGAGGTGGGGGGGGTGTGGTGGGGGAGTGTGAGATCTACGAGGTGGGGGAGTGTGAGGTGGGGGTGTGCAAGGTGGGGAAGTGAGGTGTACGAGGTGGGGGAGTGTGAGGTGGGAAGTGTGAGGTGGGGGAGTGTGAGGTGTGCCAGGTGGGGGAATGTGAGGTGGGGGAGTGTGAGGTGTACGAGGTGGGGGAGAGTGAGGTGGGGAAGTGTGAGGTGTGCGAGGTGGGGAAGTGTGAGGTGTGCAAGATGGTGGAGTGTGAGGTGAGGGAGTGTGAGGTGTGCTAGGTGGGGGAGTGTGCGGTGTACGAGGTGGCGGAGAATGAGGTGGGGGAGTGTGAGATGTGCGAGGTGGGGGAGTGTGAGGTGTGTAAGGCGGCGGAGTGCGAGGTGGGGGAGTGCGAGGTGGGGGAGTGTGAGGTAAGGGAGTGAGGTGTGCGAGGTGGGGGAGTAGGAGGTGTGGGGGTGTGTGAGGTAGGGGAGTGTGAGGTGGGGGAGTGTGAGGTGTATGAGGAGGGGGTGTGTGAGATGCGGACTGTGATGTGTGCGAGGTGGGGGAGTGTGAGGTTGCGAGGTGGGGGAGTGTGAGGTGGGGGTGTGCAAGGTGGAGTGGGAGGTGGGGGAGTGAGGTGTGCGAGCTGGATGAGTGTGAGATCTAGGTGGGGGAGTGGGAGGTGGGGGAGTGAGAGGTGGGGGGGACTGCGAGGTGGGGGGGGAGTGCGAGGTGGGGGGGGAGTGCGAGGTGGGGGGGGAGTGCGAGGTGGGGGGGGGAGTGCGAGGTGGGGGGGGGGGAGTGCGAGGTGGGGGGGGAGTGTGAGGTGGGGGGGAGTGTGAGGTGGGGGGGAGTGCGAGGTGGGGGGGTGTGAGGTTGGGGAGTGTGAGGTGGGGGGGGTGCGAGGTGGAGGAGTGTGAGGTGTGCGAGGTGGAGGAGTGTGAGGTGGGAGAGTGTGACGTGTGCGAGGAGGGGGAGTGTGAGGTGTGCGAGGTGGGGGAGTGGGAGGTGGGGAATTGTGAGGTGGGGGAGTGAGGTGTGTAAGGTGGCGGAGTGCGAGGTGGGGGAGTGGGAGATCAGGAATTGTGAGGTGTGCGAGGTGGGGGAGTGGGAGGTGGGGGAGTGGGAGGTGTACGAGGTGGGGGAGTGGGAGGTGGGGATGTGAGGTGGGGGAGTGTGAGGTGTACGTGGTGGCGGAGTGTGAGATATGCGAGGTGGGGGAGTGGGAGTTAGGGAATTGTGAGGTGGGGGAGTGTGAGGTGTGTAAGGTGGCGGAGTGGGAGGTGGGGGAGTGCGAGGTGGGGGAGTGGGAGATCAGGAATTGTGAGGTGGGGGAGTGGGAGGTGTACGAGGTGGGGGAGTGGGAGGTGTACGAGGTGGGGAAGTGAGAGATGTGCGAGGTGGGGGACTGGGAGGTATACAAGGTGGTGATGTGCGAGGTGGGGGAGTGGGAGGTGTGCGAGGTGGGGGAGTGGGAGGTGTCTAAGGTGGCGGAGTGTGAGGTAGGGAATTGTGAGGTGTGCGAGGTGGGGGAGTGTGAGGTGTGCGAGGTGGGGGAGTGTGAGGGGCGAGGTGGGGAAGTGCGAGGTGGGGCAGTGCGAGGTGGGGGAGTATGGGGTGTACGAGGTGGGGGAGAGTGAGGTGGGGGTGTGCGAGGTGGGGGAGTGTGAGATGTGTAAGGTGGCGGAGTGTGAGGTGGGGGAGTGTGAGGTGGGGGAGTGTGAGGTGGGGGAGTGTGAGGTGGGGGAGTGTGAAGTGTATGAGGTGGGGGAGTGAGATGCGGAGTGTGATGTGTGCGAGGTAGGGGAGTATGAGGTGTGGGAGTGTGAGGTGTGCGAGGAGGGGGAGTGTGAGGTGTGCGAGGTGGAGGAGTGTGAGGTGTGCGAGGTGGGGGTGTGAGGTGTGTACGGTGGTGGAGTGTGAGGTGGGGGAGTGTGAGGTGGGGGAGTGTGAGGTGGGGGAGTGTGAGGTGGGGGAGTGTGAGGTGGGGGAGTGTGAGGTGGGGGAGTGTGAGGTGGGGGAGTGTGAGGTGGGGGAGTGTGAGGTGGGGGAGTGTGAGGTGGGGGAGTGTGAGGTGGGGGAGTGTGAGGTGGGGGAGTGTGAGGTGGGGGAGTGTGAGGTGGGGGAGTGTGAGGTGGGGGAGTGTGAGGTGGGGGAGTGTGAGGTGGGGGAGTGTGAGGTGGGGGAGTGTGAGGTGGGGGAGTGTGAGGTGGGGGAGTGTGAGGTGGGGGAGTGTGAGGTGGGGGAGTGTGAGGTGGGGGAGTGTGAGGTGGGGGAGTGTGAGGTGGGGGAGTGTGAGGTGGGGGAGTGTGAGGTGGGGGAGTGTGAGGTGGGGGAGTGTGAGGTGGGGGAGTGTGAGGTGGGGGAGTGTGAGGTGGGGGAGTGTGAGGTGGGGGAGTGTGAGGTGGGGGAGTGTGAGGTGGGGGAGTGTGAGGTGGGGGAGTGTGAGGTGGGGGAGTGTGAGGTGGGGGAGTGTGAGGTGGGGGAGTGTGAGGTAGGGAATTGTGAGGTGTGCGAGGTGGGTGAGTGTGAGGTGTGTAAGCTGGGGGAGTGTGAGCTCCGGGGGGGTGAGGTGTGCGAGGTGGGGGAGTGGGATGTGTGCGAGGGGGGAGTGGGAAGTGTGCGAGTTGGGGGAGTGAGGTAGGGGAGTGTGAGGTGGGGGAGTGGGAGGTGTATGAGGTGGGGGAGTGTGAGATGCGGAGTGTGATATGTGTGAGGTGGGTGAGTGTGAGATCTACGAGGTGGGGGAGTGTGAGGTGGGGGTGTGGTGGGGGAGTGTGAGATCTACGAGGTGGGGGAGTGTGAGGTGGGGGTGTGCAAGGTGGGGAAGTGAGGTGTACGAGGTGGGGGAGAGTGAGGTGGGGAAGTGTGAGGTGTGCGAGGTGGGGAAGTGTGAGGTGTGCAAGATGGTGGAGTGTGAGGTGAGGGAGTGTGAGGTGTGCTAGGTTGGGGAGTGTGAGGTGGGGGAGTGTGCGGTGTACGAGGTGGGGGAGAATGAGGTGGGGGAGTGTGAGATGTGCGAGGTGGGGGAGTGTGAGGTGTGTAAGGCGGCGGAGTGTGAGGTGGGGGAGTGTGAGGTGTACGAGGTGGGGGAGTGCGAGGTGGGGGAGTACGAGGTGGGGGAGTGCGAGGTGGGGGGAGTGTGAGGTGGGGGAGTGTGAGGTAAGGGAGTGAGGTGTGCGAGGTGGGGGAGTAGGAGGTGTGGGGGTGTGTGAGGTAGGGGAGTGTGAGGTGGGGGAGTGTGAGGTGTATGAGGAGGGGGTGTGTGAGATGCGGACTGTGATGTGTGCGAGGTGGGGGAGTGTGAGGTTGCGAGGTGGGGGAGTGTGAGGTGGGGGTGTGCAAGGTGGAGTGGGAGGTGGGGGAGTGAGGTGTGCGAGCTGGATGAGTGTGAGATCTAGGTGGGGGAGTGGGAGGTGGGGGAGTGAGAGGTGGGGGTGTGTGTGGTGGGGGGAGTGTGAGGTGGGGGGGAGAGTGAGGTGTGAGAGGTGGGGGAGTGTGAGAGGTAGGGGAGTGAGGTGGGGGAGTGTGAGGTGGGGGAGTGTGAGGTGGGGCAGTGCGAGGTGGGGCAGTGTGAGGTGGGGGAGTGTGAGGTAGGGGAGTGAGGTGTGCGAGGTGGGGGAGTGTGAGGTCGGGGAGTGAGGTGTGCAAGGTGGGGGAGTGTGAGGTAGGGGTGTGTGAGGTGTATGAGGTGGGGGAGTGTGAGATGCGGAGTGTGATGTGTGCGAGGTGGGGGAGTGTGAGGTGTGCAAGGTGGGGGAGTGTGAGGTGTGCGAGGAGGGGGAGTGTGAGGTGTGCGAGGTGGGGGTGTGTGTGGTGGGGGTGTGTGTGGTGGGGGAGTGTGAGGTGTGCGAGGTGGGGGAGTGTGAGGTGGGAAGTGCGAGGTGGGGGAGTGTGAGGTGGGAAGTGTGAGGTGTACGAGGTGGGGGAGTGTGAGGTATGCGAGGTGGGGGAGTGTGAGGAAGGGAATTGCGAGGTGGGGGAGTGCGAGGTGGGGGAGTGCGAGGTGGGGGAATGCGAGTTGGGGAGTGTGAGGGGTGCGAGGTGGGGGAGTGTGAGGTGTGCGAGGTGGGGGAGTGCGAGGTGGGGGAATGCGAGTTGGGGAGTGTGAGGGGTGCGAGGTGGGGGAGTGTGTGGTGGGGGTGTGTGTGGTGGGGGAGTGTGAGGTGTGCGAGGTGGGGAAGTGCGAGGTGGGAAGTGCGAGGTGGGGGAGTGTGAGGTGGGGAGTGTGAGGTGGGGGAGTGAGGTGTACGAGGTGGGGGAGTGTGAGGTATGCGAGGTGGGGGAGTGTGAGGAAGGGAATTGCGAGGTGGGGGAGTGCGAGGTGGGGGAATGCGAGGTGGGGGAGTGCGAGGTGGGGGAATGCGAGTTGGGGAGTGTGAGGGGTGCGAGGTGGGGAATGTGAGGTGAGCGAGGTGGGGGAGTGTGTCGTGTGAGGTGCAGGAGTGTGAGGTGGGGGAGAATGAGGTGGAGGTGGGGGAGTGTGAGGTGTGTACGGTGGTGGAGTGTGAGGTGGTGGAGTGCGAGTTGGGGGAGTGTGAGGTAGGGGGGTGTGAGGTGGGGGAGTGTGAGGTGGGGGAGTGAGGGGCGAGGTGGGGAAGTGTGAGGTGTGCAAGGTGGGGCAGTGCGAGGTGGGGGAGTGTGAGGCGTACGAGGTGGGGGTGTGCGAGGTGGAGGAGTGCGAGTTGGGGGAGTGTGAGGTGTGTAAGGTGGCGGAGTGTGAGTTGTGGGTGCGAGGTGGGGGAGTGTGAGGTGGGGGAGTGTGAGGTGGGGGAGTGTGAGGTGGGGGGAGTGTGAGGTGGGGGGAGTGTGAGGTGGGGGGAGTGTGAGGTGGGGGGAGTGTGAGGTGGGGGGAGTGTGAGGTGGGGGGAGTGTGAGGTGGGGGGAGTGTGAGGTGGGGGGAGTGTGAGGTGTGGGAGTGTGAGGTGTACGAGGTGGAGGAGAGTGAGGTGTACGAGGTGGAGGAGAGTGAGGTGTGCGAGGTGAGGGAGTGTGAGGTGGGGGAGTGAGAGGTATGCGAGTTGGGGAAATGTGAGGAAGGGAATTGCGAGTTGGGGGAGTGCGAGGTGGGGGAGTGCGAGGTGGGGGAGTGCGAGGTGGGGGAGTGCGAGGTGGGGGAGTGCGAGGTGGGGGAGTGCGAGTTGGGGGAGTGTGAGGGGTACGAGATGGGGGAGTGTGAGGTGTGCGAGGAGGGGTGTGTGAGGTGAGCGAGGTGGGGGAGTGTGTTGTGTGAGGTGCAGGAGTGAGAGGTGTGCGAGGTGAGGGAGTGTGAGGTGGGGGAGTGAGAGGTATGCGAGTTGGGGAAATGTGAGGAAGGGAATTGCGAGGTGGGGGAGTGCGAGGTGGGGGAGTGCGAGGTGGGGGAGTGTGAGTTGGGGGAGTGTGAGGGGTACGAGATGGGGGAGTGTGAGGTGTGCGAGGAGGGGTGTGTGAGGTGAGCGAGGTGGGGGAGTGTGTCGTGTGAGGTGCAGGAGTGAGAGGTGTGCGAGGTGGGGGTGTGAGGTGTGTACGGTGGGGGAGTGTGAGGTGGGGGAGTGTGAGGTGGGGGAGTGTGAGGTGGGGGAGTGTGAGGTGGGGGAGTGTGAGGTGGGGGAGTGTGAGGTGGGGGAGTGTGAGGTGGGGGAGTGTGAGGTGGGGGAGTGTGAGGTGGGGGAGTGTGAGGTGGGGGAGTGTGAGGTGGGGGAGTGTGAGGTGGGGGAGTGTGAGGTGGGGGAGTGTGAGGTGGGGGAGTGTGAGGTGGGGGAGTGTGAGGTGGGGGAGTGTGAGGTGGGGGAGTGTGAGGTGGGGGAGTGTGAGGTGGGGGAGTGTGAGGTGGGGGAGTGTGAGGTGGGGGAGTGTGAGGTGGGGGAGTGTGAGGTGGGGGAGTGTGAGGTGGGGGAGTGTGAGGTGGGGGAGTGTGAGGTAGGGAATTGTGAGGTGTGCGAGGTGGGTGAGTGTGAGGTGTGTAAGCTGGGGGAGTGTGAGCTCCGGGGGGGTGAGGTGTGCGAGGTGGGGGAGTGGGATGTGTGCGAGGGGGGAGTGGGAAGTGTGCGAGTTGGGGGAGTGAGGTAGGGGAGTGTGAGGTGGGGGAGTGGGAGGTGTATGAGGTGGGGGAGTGTGAGATGCGGAGTGTGATGTGTGTGAGGTGGGGGAGTGTGAGATCTACGAGGTGGGGGAGTGTGAGGTGGGGGGGGTGTGGTGGGGGAGTGTGAGATCTACGAGGTGGGGGAGTGTGAGGTGGGGGTGTGCAAGGTGGGGAAGTGAGGTGTACGAGGTGGGGGAGTGTGAGGTGGGAAGTGTGAGGTGGGGTAGTGTGAGGTGTGCCAGGTGGGGGAATGTGAGGTGGGGGAGTGTGAGGTGTACGAGGTGGGGGAGAGTGAGGTGGGGAAGTGTGAGGTGTGCGAGGTGGGGAAGTGTGAGGTGTGCAAAGATGGTGGAGTGTGAGGTGAGGGAGTGTGAGGTGTGCTAGGTTGGGGAGTGTGAGGTGGGGGAGTGTGCGGTGTACGAGGTGGGGGAGAATGAGGTGGGGGAGTGTGAGATGTGCGAGGTGGGGGAGTGTGAGATGTGCGAGGTGGGGGAGTGTGAGGTGTGTAAGGCGGCGGAGTGTGAGGTGGGGGAGTGTGAGGTGTACGAGGTGGGGGAGTGCGAGGTGGGGGAGTACGAGGTGGGGGAGTGCGAGGTGGGGGGAGTGTGAGGTGGGGAAGTGTGAGGTAAGGGAGTGAGGTGTGCGAGTTGGGGAGTAGGAGGTGTGGGGGTGTGTGAGGTAGGGGAGTGTGAGGTGGGGGAGTGTGAGGTGTATGAGGAGGGGGTGTGTGAGATGCGGACTGTGATGTGTGCGAGGTGGGGGAGTGTGAGGTTGCGAGGTGGGGGAGTGTGAGGTGGGGGTGTGCAAGGTGGAGTGGGAGGTGGGGGAGTGAGGTGTGCGAGCTGGATGAGTGTGAGATCTAGGTGGGGGAGTGGGAGGTGGGGGAGTGAGAGGTGGGGGGGACTGCGAGGTGGGGGGGGAGTGCGAGGTGGGGGGGGGAGTGCGAGGTGGGGGGGGGAGTGTGAGGTGGGGGGGAGTGTGAGGTGGGGGGGAGTGCGAGGTGGGGGGGGGTGAGGTTGCGGAGTGTGAGGTGGGGGGGGTGCGAGGTGGAGGAGTGTGAGGTGTGCGAGGTGGGGGAGTGTGAGGTGGGAGAGTGTGACGTGTGCGAGGAGGGGGAGTGTGAGGAGTGCGAGGTGGGGGAGTGGGAGGTAGGTAGGGAATTGTGAGGTGGGGGAGTGAGGTGTGTAAGGTGGCGGAGTGGGAGGTGGGGGAGTGGGAGATCAGGAATTGTGAGGTGTGCGAGGTGGGGGAGTGGGAGGTGGGGGAGTGGGAGGTGTACGAGGTGGGGGAGTGTGAGGTATGCGAGGTAGGGGAGTGGGAGTTAGGGAATTGTGAGGTGGGGGAGTGTGAGGTGTGTAAGGTGGCGGAGTGGGAGGTGGGGGAGTGCGAGGTGGGGGAGTGGGAGATCAGGAATTGTGAGGTGTGCGAGGTGGGGGAGTGGGAGGTGTACGAGGTGGGGGAGTGGGAGGTGTACGAGGTGGGGAAGTGAGAGGTGTGCGAGGTGGGGGACTGGGCGGTATACAAGGTGGGGATGTGCGAGGTGGGGGAGTGTGAGGTGTCTAAGGTGGCGGAGTGTGAGGTAGGGAATTGTGAGGTGTGCGAGGTGGGGGAGTGTGAGGTGTGCGAGGTGGGGGAGTGTGAGGGGCGAGGTGGGGAAGTGCGAGGTGGGGCAGTGCGAGGTGGGGGAGTATGGGGTGTACGAGGTGGGGGAGAGTGAGGTGGGGGTGTGCGAGGTGGGGGAGTGTGAGATGTGTAAGGTGGCGGAGTGTGAGGTGGGGGTGTGTGAGGTGGGGGAGTGTGAAGTGTATGAGGTGGAGAGTGAGATGCGGAGTGTGATGTGTGCGAGGTAGGGGAGTATGAGGTGTGGGAGTGTGAGGTGTGCGAGGAGGGGGAGTGTGAGGTGGGGGTGTGTGTGGTGGGGTGAGTGTGAGGTGGGGGGAGAGTGAGGTGTGAGAGGTGGGGGAGTGTGAGGTAGGGGAGTGAGGTGGGGGAGTGTGAGGTGGGGCAGTGCGAAGTGG
The DNA here is from genome assembly GCF_047496885.1 of Scyliorhinus torazame. NCBI lineage: Eukaryota > Metazoa > Chordata > Chondrichthyes > Carcharhiniformes > Scyliorhinidae > Scyliorhinus > Scyliorhinus torazame. Next base: position 25,957,069 of record NC_092725.1, on the reverse strand, counting down.
GGCAGTGTGAGGTGGGGGAGTGTGAGGTAGGGGAGTGAGGTGTGCGAGGTGGGGGAGTGTGAGGACGGGGAGTGAGGTGTGCAAGGTGGGGGAGTGTGAGGTAGGGGTGTGTGAGGTGTATGAGGTGGGGGAGTGTGAGATGCGGAGTGTGATGTGTGCGAGGTGGGGGAGTGTGAGGTGTGCAAGGTGGGGGGTGTGAGGTGTGCGAGGAGGGGGAGTGTGAGGTGTGTGTGGTGGGGGTGTGTGTGGTGGGGGTGTGTGTGGTGGGGGAGTGTGAGGTGTGCGAGGTGGGGGAGTGTGAGGTGGGAAGTGCGAGGTGGGGGAGTGTGAGGTGGGAAGTGTGAGGTGGGGGAGTGTGAGGTGTACGAGGTGGGGGAGTGTGAGGTATGCGAGGTGGGGGAGTGTGAGGAAGGGAATTGCGAGGTGGGGGAATGCGAGGTGGGGGAGTGCGAGGTGGGGGAATGCGAGTTGGGGAGTGTGAGGGGTGCGAGGTGGGGAGTGTGAGGTGAGCGAGGTGGGGGAGTGTGTCGTGTGAGGTGCAGGAGTGTGAGGTGGGGGAGAATGAGGTGGAGGTGGGGGAGTGTGAGGTGTGTACGGTGGTGGAGTGTGAGGTGGTGGAGTGTGAGGTGGTGGAGTGTGAGGTGGGGGAGTGTGAGGTGGGGGAGTGAGGTGGGGGAGTGTGAGGGGCGAGGTGGGGAAGTGTGAGGTGTGCAAGGTGGGGCAGTGCGAGGTGGGGGAGTGTGAGGCGTACGAGGTGGAGGAGTGTGAGGTGGGGGAGTGTGAGGTGTGTAAGGTGGCGGAGTGTGAGTTGTGGGTGCGAGGTGGGGGAGTGTGAGGTGGGGGAGTGTGAGGTGGGGGAGTGTGAGGTGGGGGGAGTGTGAGGTGGGGGGAGTGTGAGGTGGGGGGAGTGTGAGGTGGGGGGGAGTGTGAGGTGGGGGGAGTGTGAGGTGGGGGGAGTGTGAGGTGGGGGGAGTGTGAGGTGGGGGGAGTGTGAGGTGGGGGGAGTGTGAGGTGGGGGGAGTGTGAGGTGGGGGGAGTGTGAGGTGGGGGGAGTGTGAGGTGGGGGGAGTGTGAGGTGTACGAGGTGGAGGAGAGTGAGGTGTGCGAGGTGAGGGAGTGTGAGGTGGGGGAGTGAGAGGTATGCGAGTTGGGGAAATGTGAGGAAGGGAATTGCGAGGTGGGGTAGTGCGAGGTGGGGGAGTGCGAGGTTGGGGAGTGCAAGGTGGGGGAGTGTGAGTTGGGGGAGTGTGAGGGGTACGAGATGGGGGAGTGTGAGGTGTGCGAGGAGGGGTGTGTGAGGTGAGCGAGGTGGGGGAGTGTGTCGTGTGAGGTGCAGGAGTGAGAGGTGTGTGAGGTGGGGGAGAATGAGGTAGAGGAGTGTGAGGTGGGGGTGTGTGAGGTGTGCGAGGTGGGGGAGTGTGAGGTGTGTACGGTGGTGGAGTGTGAGGTGGGGGAGTGTGAGGTGGGGGAGTGTGAGGTAGGGAATTGTGAGGTGTGCGAGGTGGGTGAGTGTGAGGTGTGTAAGCTGGGTGAGTGTGAGGTGTGCGAGTTGGGGGAGTGTGAGGTCCGGGGGGGTGAGGTGTGCGAGGTGGGGGAGTGGGATGTGTGCGAGGGGGGAGTGGGAAGTGTGCGAGTTGGGGGAGTGAGGTAGGGGAGTGTGAGGTGGGGGAGTGGGAGGTGTATGAGGTGGGGGAGTGTGAGATGCGGAGTGAGATGTGTGTGAGGTGGGGGAGTGTGAGATCTCCGAGGTGGGGGAGTGTGAGGTGGGGGGGGTGTGGTGGGGGAGTGTGAGATCTACGAGGTGGGGGTGTGCAAGGTGGGGAAGTGAGGTGTACGAGGTGGGGGAGTGTGAGGTGGGGGAGTGTGAGGTGGGAAGTGTGAGGTGGGGGAGTGTGAGGTGTGCCAGGTGGGGGAATGTGAGGTGGGGGAGTGTGAGGTGTACGAGGTGGGGGAGAGTGAGGTGGGGAAGTGTGAGGTGTGCGAGGTGGGGAAGTGTGAGGTGTGCAAGATGGTGGAGTGTGAGGTGAGGGAGTGTGAGGTGTGCTAGGTTGGGGAGTGTGAGGTGGGGGAGTGTGCGGTGTACGAGGTGGGGGAGAATGAGGTGGGGGAGTGTGAGATGTGCGAGGTGGGGGAGTGTGAGGTGTGTAAGGCGGCGGAGTGTGAGGTGGGGGAGTGTGAGGTGTACGAGGTGGGGGAGTGCGAGGTGGGGGGAGTGTGAGGTGGGGGAGTGTGAGGTAAGGGAGTGAGGTGTGCGAGGTGGGGGAGTAGGAGGTGTGGGGGTGTGTGAGGTAGGGGAGTGTGAGGTGGGGGAGTGTGAGGTGTATGAGGAGGGGGTGTGTGAGATGCGGACTGTGATGTGTGCGAGGTGGGGGAGTGTGAGGTTGCGAGGTGGGGGAGTGTGAGGTGGGGGTGTGCAAGGTGGAGTGGGAGGTGGGGGAGTGAGGTGTGCGAGCTGGATGAGTGTGAGATCTAGGTGGGGGAGTGGGAGGTGGGGGAGTGAGAGGTGGGGGGGACTGCGAGATGGGGGGGAGTGCGAGGTGGGGGGGGGAGTGCGAGGTGGGGGGGGAGTGTGAGGTGGGGGGGGAGTGCGAGGTGGGGGGGGAGTGCGAGGTGGGGGGGGAGTGCGAGGTGGGGGGGGGAGTGCGAGGTGGGGGGGGAGTGTGAGGTGGGGGGGAGTGTGAGGTGGGGGAGTGCGAGGTGGGGAGTGTGAGAGGTGCGAGGTGGGGGAGTGTGAGGTGTACGAGGTGGGGGAGAATGAGGTGGGGGAGTGTGAGGTGGAGGAGTGTGAGGTGTGTAAGGTGGCGGAGTGTGAGGTGGGGGAGTGTGAGGTGTACGAGGGGGGAGAATGAGGTGGGGGAGTGTGAGGTGTGCGAGGTGGGGGAGTGTGAGGTGTACGAGGTGGGGGAGAATGAGGTGGGAGTGTGTGTGGTGGGGGGGTGTGGTGGGGGAGTGTGAGATCTACGAGGTGGGGGAGTGCGTGGTGGGAGTGTGCGTGGTGGGGGTGTGCGTGGTGGGGGTGTGAGGTGGGGGAGTGTGAGGTGTGCAAGGTGCGGAAGTGAGGTGTACGAGGTGGGGGAGTGTGTCGTGTGTGGTGCAGGAGTGTGAGGTGTGCGAGGTAGGGAAGTGTGAGGTGTGCAACATGGTGGAGTGTGAGGTGGGGGAGTGTGAGGTGGGGGAGTGTGAGGTAAGGGAGTGAGGTGTGCGAGGTGGGGGAGTAGGAGGTGTGGGGGTGTGTGAGGTAGGGGAGTGTGAGGTGGGGGAGTGCGAGGTGTATGAGGAGGGGGTGTGTGAGATGCGGACTGTGATGTGTGCGAGGTGGGGGAGTGTGAGGTGGCGAGGTGGGGGAATGTGAGGCGGGGGAGTGCGAGGTGTGCAAGGTTGAGTGGGAGGTGGGGGAGTGAGGTGTGCGAGCTGGATGAGTGTGAGATCTAGGTGGGGGAGTGAGAGGTGGGGGGGACTGCGAGGTGGGGGGGGAGTGCGAGGTGGGGGGGGAGTGCGAGGTGGGGGGGGGGAGTGCGAGGTGGGGGGGAGTGCGAGGTGGGGGGGAGTGTGAGGTGGGGGGGAGTGCGAGGTGGGGGGGGTGCGAGGTGGGGGGGTGTGCGAGGTGGGGGGAGTGTGAGGTGGGGGGAGTGTGAGGTGTGCGAGGTGGGGGTGTGTGAGGTGTGCGAGGTGGGGGAGTGTGAGGTGGGAGAGTGTGACGTGTGCGAGGAGGGGGAGTGTGAGGTGTGTGAGGCGTGCGAGGTGGGGGAGTGCGAGGTGGGGGAGTGTGAGGTGTACGAGGTGGGGGAGAATGAGGTGGGGGAGTGTGAGGTGTGCGAGGTGGGGGAGTGTGAGGTGTGTAAGGTGGCGGAGTGTGAGGTGGGTGAGTGTGAGGTGTACGAGGTGGGGGAGAATGAGGTAGGGGAGTGTGAGGTGTGCGAGCTGGGGGAGCGTGAGGTGGGGGAGTGTGAGGTGTACGAGGTGGGGGAGAATGAGGTGGGAGTGTGTGTGGTGGGGGAGTGTGATGGGGGAGTGTGAGATCTACGAGGTGGGAGTATGCGTGGTGGGGGTGTGCGTGGTGGGGGTGTGAGGTGGGGGAGTGTGAGGTGTGCAAGGTGGGGAAGTGAGGTGTACGAGGTGGGGGAGTATGTCGTGTGGTGCAGGAGTGTGAGGTGTGCGAGGTGGGGGAATGTGAGGTGGGGGAGTGAGGTGTACAAGGTGGGGGAGTGTGAGGTGGGAGTGTGCGTGGTGGGGGTGTGAGGTGGGGGAGTGTGTGATGGGGGAGTGTGAGATCTACGAGGTGGGGGAGTGTGAGGTGGGAGTGTGCGTGGTGGGGGTGTGGTGGGGGAGTGAGGTGTGCAAGGTGGGGAAGTGAGCTGTACGAGGTGGGGGAGTGTGTCGTGTGTGGTGCAGGAGTGTGAGGTGTGCGAGGTGGGGGAATGTGAGGTGGTGGAGTGTGAGGTGTACAAGGTGGGGGAGTGAGGTGGGAAGTGTGAGGTGGGGGAGTGTGAGGTGTACGAGGTGGGGGAGAGTGAGGTGGGGAAGTATGAGGTGTGCGAGGTGGGGAAGTGTGAGGTGTGCAACATGGTGGAGTGTGAGGTGGGGGAGTGTGAGGTGGGGAGGTGTGCCAGGTGGGGGCATGTGAGGTGGGGGAGTGTGAGGTGTACGAGGTGGGGGAGAGTGAGGTGTGCGAGGTGGAGGAGTGTGAGGTGTGCGAGGTGGGGGAGTGCGAGGTGGGGGAGTGTGAGAGGTGCGAGGTGAGGTGTACGAGGTGGGGGAGAATGAGGTGGGGGAGTGTGAGGTGTGCGAGGTGGGGGAGTGTGAGGTGTGTAAGGTGGCGGAGTGTGAGGTGGGGGAGTGTGAGGTGTACGAGGTGGGGGAGTGAGGTGTGCGAGCTGGGGGAGTGTGAGGTGGGGGAGTGTGAGGTGTACGAGGTGGGGGAGAATGAGGTGGGAGTGTGTGTGGTGGGGGGGGGTGGTGGGGGAGTGTGATGGGGGAGTGTGAGATCTACGAGGTGGGGGAGTGTGAGGTGGGAGTGTGCGTGGTGGGGGTGTGCGTGGTGGGGATGTGAGGTGGGGGAGTGTGAGGTGTGCAAGGTGGGGAAGTGAGGTGTACGAGGTGGGGGAGTGTGTCGTATGTGGTGCAGGAGTGTGAGGTGTGCGAGGTGGGGGAATGTGAGGTGGGGGAGTGTGAGGTGTACAAGGTGGGGGAGTGTGAGGTGGGAAGTGTGAGGTGTACGAGGTGGGGGAGAGTGAGGTCGGGAAGTATGAGGTGTGCGAGGTGGGGAAGTGTGAGGTGTACGAGGTGGGGGAGAGTGAGGTGGGGAAGTGTTAGGTGTGCGAGGTGGGGAAGTGTGAGGTGTGCAAGATGGTGGAGTGTGAGGTGGGGGAGTGTGCGGTGTGCCAGGTTGGGGAGTGTGAGGTGGGGGAGTGTGAGGTGTACGAGGTGGGGGAGAATGAGGTGGGGGAGTGTGAGGTGTGCGAGGTGGGGGAGTGTGAGGTGTGTAAGGTGGCGGAGTGTGAGGTGGGGGAGTGTGAGGTGTACGAGGTGGGGGAGAATGAGGTGGGGGAGTGTGAGGTGTGCGAGCTGGGGGAGTGTGAGTTGGGGGAGTGTGTGATGGGGGAGTGTGAGATCTACGAGGTGGGGGAGTGTGAAGTGTGCGTGGTGGGGGTGTGCGTGGTGGGGGTGTGAGGTGGGGGAGTGTGAGGTGTGCAAGGTGGGGAAGTGAGGTGTACGAGGTGGGGGAGTGTGTCGTGTGTGGTGCAGGAGTGTGAGGTGTGCGAGGTGGGGGAATGTGAGGTGGGGGAGTGTGAGGTGTACAAGGTGGGGGAGTGTGAGGTGGGAAGTGTGAGGTGGGGGAGTGTGAGGTGGGGGAGTGTGAGGTGTACGAGGTGGGGGAGAGTGAGGTGGGGAAGTATGAGGTGTGCGAGTTGGGGAAGTGTGAGGTGTGCAACATGGTGGAGTGTGAGGTGGGGGAGTGTGAGGTGGGGGAGTGTGTGGTGTGCCAGGTGGGGGAATGTGAGGTGGGGGAGTGTGAGGTGTACGAGGTGGGGGAGAGTGAGGTGAGGAAGTGTGAGGTGTGCGAGGTGGGGAAGTGTGAGGTGTGCAAGATGGTGGAGTGTGAGGTGTGCCAGGTTGGGGAGTGTGAGGTGGGGGAGTGTGAGGTGTGCGAGGTGGGGGAGTGTGAGGTAGGGAATTGTGAGGTGTGGGGGAGTGAGGTGTGTAAGCTGGGGTAGTGAGGTGGGGGAGTGTGAGGTGGGGGACTGTGAGGTGTGTAAGGCGGCGGAGTGTGAGGTGGGGGAGTGTGAGTTGTGCGAGGTGGGGGAGTGTGAGGTGTGCGAGGTAGGGGAGTGTGAGGTAGGGAATTGTGAGGTGTGGGGGAGTGAGGTGTGTAAGCTGGGGTAGTGAGGTGGGGAGTGTGAGGTGGGGGAGTGTGAGGTGGGGGGAGTGTGAGGTGTGGGAGTGTGAGGTAAGGGAGTGAGGTGTGCGAGGTGGGGGAGTAGGAGGTGTGGGGGTGTGTGAGGTAGGGGAGTGTGAGGTGGGGGAGTGTGAGGTGTATGAGGAGGGGGTGTGTGAGATGCGGACTGTGATGTGTGCGAGGTGGGGGAGTGTGAGGTGGGGGAGTGTGCGAGGTGGTGGATTGTGAGGTGTACAATGTGGGGGGGTATGAGGTGGGGGAGTGTGAGGTGGGGGAGTGTGAGGTGGGGGAGTGTGAGGTGGGGGGGGGGGTGTTTGGGGAGTGTGAGATCTACGAGGTGGGGAGGTGTGCGAGGAGGGGGAGTGTGAGCTGGGAGAATGTGAGGTGTGCGAGGTGGGGAAGTGGGAGGTGTGAGGTGGAGGAATGCGAGGTGGGGAGTGTGAGGTGTGCTAGGTGGGGGAGTGTGAGGTGTACAACGTGGGGGAGTGGGAGGTGTGCGAGGTGGGGGAGTGTGAGCTGGCGGAATGTGAGGTGGGGAGTGGGAGGTGTGCGAGGAGGGGGAGTGTGAGGTGTGCGAGGTGGGGGAGTGTCGTGTGAGGTGCAGGAGTGAGGTGTGCGAGGTGGGGAAATGTGTGGTGTGCGAGGTGGGTGAGTGTGAGCTTTGCGAGGTGGGGGAGTGCGAGGTGAGGGAGTGCGAGGTGGGCGAGTGCGAGGTGGGGGAGTGCGAGGTAGGGGAGTGTGAGATGTGCGAGGTGGGGGAGTGTGAGGTGTGCGAGGTGGGGGGGTGTGAGGTGTGTAAGGTGGCGGAGTGTGAGGTGGGGGAGTGTGAGGTGGGGGAGTGTGAGGTAGGGAATTGTGAGGTGTGGGGGAGTGAGGTGTGTAAGCTGGGGGAGTGTGAGGTGGGGGAGTGTGAGGTGGGGGGAGTGGGAGGTGGGGGGAGTGGGAGGTGGGGGGGAGGGTGTGGTGTGCGAGGTGGGGGAGTAGGAGGTGTGGGGGTGTGTGAGGGGGGTGTGTGAGGTGGGGGGAGTGTGAGGTGGGGGAGTGCGAGGTGGGGGAGTGGGAGGTGTACGAGGTGGGGGAGTGTGAGGTTTATGGGGAGAGTGTGAGTTGGGGGAGTGTGAGGTTTATGGCGGGGGTGTGCGAGGTGGAGGAGTGTGAGGTGTGGGAGTGTGCGAGGTGGTGGATTGTGAGGTGTATAATGTTGGGGGGTATGAGGTGGGGGAGTGTGAGGTGGGGGAGTGTGAGGTTGGGGGGGTGTTTGGGGTGTGTGAGATCTACGAGGTGGGGAAGTGTGAGGTGTGCGAGGAGGGGGAGTGTGAGCTGGGAGAATGTGAGGTGTGCAAGGTGGGGGAGTGTGAGGTGTGCGAGGTGGGGGAGTGTGAGGTGTGCAAGGTGGGGAAGTGTGTCGTTTGAGGTGCAGGAGTGAGGTGTGCGAGGTGGGGAAGTGTGTGGTGTGCGAGGTGGGAGAGTGAGGTTAATGGGGGGAGTGCGAGGTGGGCGAGTGCGAGGTGGGGGAGTGTGAGGTGTACGAGGTGGGGGTGTGCGTGGTGGGTGTGTGAGGTGTGCAAGGTGGGGGAATGTGAGGTGGGGGAGTGTGAGGTGTACAAGGTTGGGGAGTGCGAGGTGGGAAGTGTGAGGTGGGGGAGTGTGAGGTGGGAGAATGTGAGGTGTGCAAGGTGGGGGAGTGTGAGGTGTGCGAGGTGGGGGAGTGTGAGGTGTGCGAGGTGGGGAAGTGTGTCGTTTGAGGTGCAGGAGTGAGGTGTGCGAGGTGGGGAAGTGTGTGGTGTGCGAGGTGGGAGAGTGAGGTTTATGGGGGGAGTGCGAGGTGGGCGAGTGCGAGGTGGGGGAGTGCGAGGTGGGGGAGTGTGAGGTGTACGAGGTGGGGGAGTGTGAGATTTATGGGGGGAGTGTGAGGTGGGGGAGTGTGAGGTTTATGGCGGCGGTGTGCGAGGTGGAGGAGTGTGAGGTGGGGGAGTGTGCGAGGTGGTGGATTGTGAGGTGTACAATGTGGGGGGGTATGAGGTGGGGGAGTGTGAGGTGGGGGAGTGTGAGGTGGGGGAGTGTGAGGTGGGGGAGTGTGAGGTGGGGAATGTGAGGTGGGGGAGTGTGAGGTGGGGGAGTGTGAGGTGGGGAATGTGAGGTGGGGGGGTATGAGGTGGGGGAGTGTGAGGTGGGGGAGTGTGAAGTGGGGGGGGTGTTTGGGGAGTGTGAGATCTACGAGGTGGGGAAGTGTGAGGTGTGCGAGGAGGGGGAGTGTGAGCTGGGAGAATGTGAGGTGTGCGAGGTGGGGAAGTGGGAGGTGTGAGGTGGAGGAATGCGAGGTGGGGAGTGTGAGGTGTGCTCGTTGGTGGAGTGTGAGGTGTACAACGTGGGGGAGTGTCAGCTGGCGGTATGTGAGGTGTGCGAGGAGGGGGAGTGTGAGGTGTGCGAGGTGGGGGAGTGTCGTGTGAGGTGCAGGAGTGAGGTGTGCGAGGTGGGGAAGTGTGTGGTGTGCGAGGTGGGTGAGTGTGAGCTTTGCGAGGTGGGGGAGTGCGAGGTGGGCGAGTGCGAGGTGGGCGAGTGCGAGGTGGGCGAGTGCGAGGTGGGCGAGTGCGAGGTGGGCGAGTGCGAGGTGGGCGAGTGCGAGGTGGGCGAGTGCGAGGTGGGCGAGTGCGAGGTGGGCGAGTGCGAGGTGGGCGAGTGCGAGGTGGGCGAGTGCGAGGTGGGCGAGTGCGAGGTGGGGGAGTGCGAGGTGGGGGAGTGCGAGGTAGGGGAGTGTGAGATGTGCGAGGTGGGGGAGTGTGAGGTGTACGAGGTGGGGGAGTGTGAGGTGTGTGAGGTGGGGGGGTGTGAGGTGTGTAAGGTGGCGGAGTGTGAGGTGGGGGAGTGTGAGGTGTGCGAGGTGGGGGAGTGTGAGGTAGGGAATTGTGAGGTGGGGGAGTGTGAGGTGGGAGAATGTGAGGTGTGCAAGGTGGGGGAGTGTGAGGTGTGCGAGGTGGGGGAGTGTGAGGTGTGCGAGGTGGGGAAGTGTGTCGTTTGAGGTGCAGGAGTGAGGTGTGCGAGGTGGGGAAGTGTGTGGTGTGCGAGGTGGGAGAGTGAGGTTTATGGGGGGAGTGCGAGGTGGGCGAGTGCGAGGTGGGGGAGTGTGAGGTGGGGAAGTATGAGGTGTGCGAGGTGGGGAAGTGTGAGGTGTGCAACATGGTGGAGTGTGAGGTGGGGGAGTGTGAGGTGGGGGAGTGTGTGGTGTGCCAGGTGGGGGAATGTGAGGTGGGGGAATGTGAGGTGGGGGAGTGTGAGGTGTACGAGGTGGGGGAGAGTGAGGTGAGGAAGTGTGAGGTGTGCGAGGTGGGGAAGTGTGAGGTGTGCAAGATGGTGGAGTGTGAGGTGGGGGAGTGTTAGGTGTGCCAGGTTGGGGAGTGTGAGGTGGGGGAGTGTGAGGTGTACGAGGTGGGGGAGAGTGAGGTGGGGAAGTATGAGGTGTGCGAGGTGGGGAAGTGTGAGGTGTGCAACATGGTGGAGTGTGAGGTGGGGGAGTGTGAGGTGGGGGAGTGTGTGGTGTGCCAGGTGGGGGAATGTGAGGTGGGGGAGTGTGAGGTGTACGAGGTGGGGGAGAGTGAGGTGAGGAAGTGTGAGGTGTGCGAGGTGGGGAAGTGTGAGGTGTGCAAGATGGTGGAGTGTGAGGTGGGGGAGTGTGAGGTGTGCCAGGTTGGGGAGTGTGAGGTGGGGGGGAGTGTGAGGTGTGCGAGGTGGGGGAGTGTGAGGTAGGGAATTGTGAGGTGTGGGGGAGTGAGGTGTGTAAGCTGGGGTAGTGAGGTGGGGGAGTGTGAGGTGTGTAAGGCGGCGGAGTGTGAGGTGGGGGAGTGTGAGTTGTGCGAGGTGGGGGAGTGTGAGGTGTGCGAGGTAGTGGAGTGTGAGGTAGGGAATTGTGAGGTGTGGGGGAGTGAGGTGTGTAAGCTGGGGTAGTGAGGTGGGGGAGTGTGAGGTGGGGGAGTGTCAGGTGGGGGGAGTGTGAGGTGTGGGAGTGTGAGGTAAGGGAGTGAGTTGTGCGAGGTGGGGGAGTAGGAGGTGTGGGGGTGTGTGAGGGAGGGGAGTGTGAGGTGGGGGAGTGTGAGGTGTATGAGGAGGGGGTGTGTGAGATGCGGACTGTGATGTGTGCGAGGTGGGGGAGTGTGAGGTGGGGGTGTGTGAGGTGTATGAGGAGGGGGTGTGTGAGATGCGGACTGTGATGTGTGCGAGGTGGGGGGGTAGGAGGTGTGGGGGTGTGTGAGGTAGGGGAGTGTGAGGTGGGGGAGTGTGAGGTGGGGAATGTGAGGTGGGGGAGTGTGAGGTGGGGGAGTGTGAGGTGGGGGGGGGTGTTTGGGGAGTGTGAGATCTACGAGGTGGGGAGGTGTGCGAGGAGGGGGAGTGTGAGCTGGGAGAATGTGAGGTGTGCGAGGTGGGGAAGTGGGAGGTGTGAGGTGGAGGAATGCGAGGTGGGGAGTGTGAGGTGTGCTAGGTGGGGGAGTGTGAGGTGTACAACGTGGGGGAGTGGGAGGTGTGCGAGGTGGGGGAGTGTGAGCTGGCGGAATGTGAGGTGGGGAGTGTGAGGTGTGCGAGGAGGGGGAGTGTGAGGTGTGCGAGGTGGGGGAGTGTCGTGTGAGGTGCAGGAGTGAGGTGTGCGAGGTGGGGAAGTGTGTGGTGTGCGAGGTGGGTGAGTGTGAGCTTTGCGAGGTGGGGGAGTGCGAGGTGAGGGAGTGCGAGGTGGGCGAGTGCGAGGTGGGGGAGTGCGAGGTAGGGGAGTGTGAGATGTGCGAGGTGGGGGAGTGTGAGGTGTACGAGGTGGGGGACAATGAGGTGGGGGAGTGTGAGGTGTGCGAGGTGGGGGGGTGTGAGGTGTGTAAGGTGGCGGAGTGTGAGGTGGGGGAGTGTGAGGTGTGCGAGGTGGGGGAGTGTGAGGTAGGGAATTGTGAGGTGTGGGGGAGTGAGGTGTGTAAGCTGGGGGAGTGTGAGGTGGGGGAGTGTGAGGTGGGGGTAGTGGGAGGTGGGGGGGGAGGGTGAGGTGTGCGAGGTGGGGGAGTAGGAGGTGTGGGGGTGTGTGAGGTGGGGGAGTGTGAGGTGTGCGAGGTGGGGGGTGTGTGAGGTGGGGGGAGTGTGAGGTGGGGGAGTGCGAGGTGGGGGAGTGGGAGGTGTACGAGGTGGGGGAGTGTGAGGTTTATGGGGAGAGTGTGAGTTGGGGGAGTGTGAGGTTTATGGCGGGGGTGTGTGAGGTGTGGGAGTGTGCGAGGTGGTGGATTGTGAGGTGTATAATGTTGGGGGGTATGAGGTGGGGGAGTGTGAGGTTGGGGGGGTGTTTGGGGTGTGTGAGATCTACGAGGTGGGGAAGTGTGAGGTGTGCGAGGAGGGGGAGTGTGAGCTGGGAGAATGTGAGGTGTGCAAGGTGGGGGTGTGCGAGGTGGGGGAGTGTGAGGTGTGCGAGGTGGGGAAGTGTGTCGTTTGAGGTGCAGGAGTGAGGTGTGCGAGGTGGGGAAGTGTGTGGTGTGCGAGGTGGGAGAGTGAGGTTTATGGGGGGAGTGCGAGGTGGGCGAGTGCGAGGTGGGGGAGTGTGAGGTGTACGAGGTGGGGGAGTGTGAGGTGGGGGAGTGTGAGGTGTACGAGGTGGGGGAGAATGAGGTGGGAGTGTGTGTGGTGGGGGGGATGTGGTGGGGGAGTGTGATGGGGGAGTGTGAGATCTACGAGGTGGGGGAGTGTGAGGTGGGAGTGCGCGTGGTGGGGGTGTGCGTGGTGGGTGTGTGAGGTGTGCAAGGTAGGGGAATGTGAGGCGGGGGAGTGTGAGGTGTACAAGGTTGGGGAGTGCGAGGTGGGAAGTGTGAGGTGGGGGAGTGTGAGGTGGGAGAATGTGAGGTGTGCAAGGTGGGGGAGTGTGAGGTGTGCGAGGTGGGGAAGTGTGTCGTTTGAGGTGCAGGAGTGAGGTGTGCGAGGTGGGGAAGTGTGTGGTGTGCGAGGTGGGAGAGTGAGGTTTATGGGGGGAGTGCGAGGTGGGGGAGTGCGAGGTGGGGGAGTGTGAGGTGTACGAGGTGGGGGAGTGTGATTTTTATGGGGGGAGTGTGAGGTGGGGGAGTGTGAGGTTTATGGCGGCGGTGTGCGAGGTGGAGGAGTGTGAGGTGGGGGAGTGTGCGAGGTGGTGGATTGTGAGGTGTACAATGTGGGGGAGTGCGAGGTGGGGGAGTGCGAGGTGGGGGAGTGCGAGGTGGGGGAGTGTGAGGTGGGGGAGTGTGAGGTGGGCGAGTGAGGTGGGGGAGTGTGAGGTGGGGAATGTGAGGTGGGGGAGTGTGAGGTGTGCGAGGAGGGGGAGTGTTAGCTGGGAGAATGTGAGGTGTGCAAGGTGGGGGAGCGTGAGGTGTGCGAGGTGGGGGAGTGTGAGGTGTGCGAGGTGGGGAAGTGTGTCGTTTGAGGTGCAGGAGTGAGGTGTGCGAGGTGGGGAAGTGTGTGGTGTGCGAGGTGGGAGAGTGAGGTTAATGGGGGGAGTGCGAGGTGGGCGAGTGCGAGGTGGGGGAGTGTGAGGTGTACGAGGTGGGGGAGTGTGAGGTGGGGGAGTGTGAGGTGTACGAGGTGGGGGAGAATGAGGTGGGAGTGTGTGTGGTGGGGGGGATGTGGTGGGGGAGTGTGATGGGGGAGTGTGAGATCTACGAGGTGGGGGAGTGTGAGGTGGGAGTGTGCGTGGTGGGGGTGTGCGTGGTGGGTGTGTGAGGTGTGCAAGGTGGGGGAGTGTGAGGTGTACAAGGTTGGGGAGTGCGAGGTGGGAATTGTGATGTGGGGGAGTGTGAGGTGGGAGAATGTGAGGTGTGCAAGGTGGGGGAGAGTGAGGTGTGCGAGGTGGGGGAGTGTGAGGTGTGCGAGGTGGGGAAGTGTGTCGTTTGAGGTGCAGGAGTGAGGTGTGCGAGGTGGGGAAGTGTGTGGTGTGCGAGGTGGGAGAGTGAGGTTTATGGGGGGAGTGCGATGTGGGGGAATGTGAGATTTATGGGGGGAGTGTGAGGTGGGGGAGTGTGAGGTTTATGGCGGCGGTGTGCGAGGTGGAGGAGTGTGAGGTGGGGGAGTGTGCGAGGTGGTGGATTGTGAGGTGTACAATGTGGGGGGGTATGAGGTGGGGGAGTGTGAGGTGGGGGAGTGTGAGGTGGGGGAGTGTGAGGTGGGGGAGTGTGAGGTGGGGAGTGTGAGGTGGGGGAGTGTGAGGTGGGGGAGTGTGAGGTGGGGGGGGGTGTTTGGGGAGTGTGAGATCTACGAGGTGGGGAAGTGTGAGGTGTGCGAGGAGGGGGAGTGTGAGCTGGGAGAATGTGAGGTGTGCGAGGTGGGGAAGTGGGAGGTGGAGGAATGCGAGGTGGGGAGTGTGAGGTGTGCGAGGTGGGGGAGTGTCAGCTGGCGGTATGTGAGGTGGGGAGTGTGAGGTGTGCGAGGAGGGGGAGTGTGAGGTGTGCGAGGTGGGGGAGTGTCGTGTGAGGTGCAGGAGTGAGGTGTGCGAGGTGGGGAAGTGTGTGGTGTGCGAGGTGGGTGAGTGTGAGCTTTGCGAGGTGGGGGAGTGCGAGGTGGGTGAGTGCGAGGTGGGGGAGTGCGAGGTGGGCGAGTGCGAGGTGGGCGAGTGCGAGGTGGGCGAGTGCGAGGTGGGCGAGTGCGAGGTGGGCGAGTGCGAGGTGGGCGAGTGCGAGGTGGGCGAGTGCGAGGTGGGCGAGTGCGAGGTGGGCGAGTGCGAGGTGGGCGAGTGCGAGGTGGGCGAGTGCGAGGTGGGCGAGTGCGAGGTGGGCGAGTGCGAGGTGGGCGAGTGCGAGGTGGGCGAGTGCGAGGTGGGCGAGTGCGAGGTGGGCGAGTGCGAGGTGGGCGAGTGCGAGGTGGGCGAGTGCGAGGTGGGCGAGTGCGAGGTGGGCGAGTGCGAGGTGGGCGAGTGCGAGGTGGGCGAGTGCGAGGTGGGCGATTGCGAGGTGGGCGAGTGCGAGGTGGGCGAGTGCGAGGTGGGCGAGTGCGAGGTGGGCGAGTGCGAGGTGGGCGAGTGCGAGGTGGGGGAGTGCGAGGTGGGGGAGTGCGAGGTAGGGGAGTGTGAGGTGTACGAGGTGGGGGTGTGTGAGGTGGGGGGGTGTGAGGTGTGTAAGGTGGCGGAGTGTGAGGTGGGGGAGTGTGAGGTGTGCGAGGTGGGGGAGTGTGAGGTAGGGAATTGTGAGGTGTGGGGGAGTGAGGTGTGTAAGCTGGGGGAGTGTGAGGTGGGGGAGTGTGAGGTGGGGGGAGTGTGAGGTGGGGGAGTGGGAGGTGGGGGGGAGTGGGAGGTGTGCGAGGTGGGGGAGTAGGAGGTGTGGGGGTGTGTGAGGTGGGGGAGTGTGAGGTGGGGGGGAGTGTGAGGTGTGCGAGGTGGGGGGTGTGTGAGGTGGGGGGGAGTGTGAGGTGGGGGAGTGCGAGGTGGGGGAGTGTGAGGTGTACGAGGTGGGGGAGTGTGAGGTTTATGGGGAGAGTGAGTTGGGGGAGTGTGAGGTTTATGGCGGGGGTGTGCGAGGTGGAGGAGTGTGAGGTGTGGGAGTGTGCGAGGTGGGGGATTGTGAGGTGTCCAATGTGGGGGGTATGAGGTGGGGGAGTATGAGGTGGGGGAGTGTGAGTTGGGGGAGTGTGAGTTGGGGGAGTGTGAGGTGGGGGGGGGTGTTTCGGGAGTGTGAGATCTACGAGGTAGGGAAGTGTGAGGTGTGCGAGGAGGGGGAGTGTGAGCTGGGAGAATGTGAGGTGTGCAAGGTGGGGGAGTGTGAGGTGTGCGAGGTGGGGGAGTGTGAGGTGTGCGAGGTGGGGAAGTGGGAGGGGTGAGGTGGAGGAATGCGAGGTGGGGACTGTGAGGTGTGCTAGGTGGGGGAGTGTGAGGTGTACAACGTGGGGGAGTGGGAGGTGTGCGAGGTGGGGGGAGTGAGCTGGCGGAATGTGAGGTGGGGAGTGTGAGGTGTGCAAGGAGGAGGAGTGTGAGGTGTGCGAGGTGGGGGGGTGTGTCGTGTGTGAGGTGGGGAGTGTGAGGTGGGGGTTTGAGGTGTACGAGGTGGGGGAGTGTGTCGTGTGAGGTGCAGGAGTGAGGTGTGCGAGGTGGGGTAGTGTGTGGTGTGCGAGGTGGGTGAGTGTGAGCTTTGCGAGGTGAGGGAGTGCGAGGTGGGCGAGTGCGAGGTGGGGAGTGCGAGGTGGGCGAGTGTGAGATGTGCAAGGTGGTGGAGTGTGAGGTGTACGAGGTGGGGGAGAATGAGGTGGGGGAGTGTGAGGTGTGCGAGGTGGGGGGGTGTGTGGTGTGTAAGGTGGCGGAGTGTGAGGTGTGCGAGGTGGGGGGGGGTGAGGTAGGGAATTGTGAGGTGTGGGGGAGTGAGGTGTGTAAGCTGGGGGAGTGTGAGGTGTACGAGGTGGGGGAGTGTGAGGTGTGCGAGCTGGGGGAGTGTGAGGTGGGGTAGTGTGAGGTGTACGAGGTGGGGGATAATGAGGTGGGAGTGTGTGTGGTGGGGGGGATGTGGTGGGGGAGTGTGATGGGGGAGTGTGAGATCTACGAGGTGGGGGAGTGTGAGGTGGGAGTGTGCGTGGTGGGGGTGTGCGTCGTGGGTGTGTGAGGTGTGCAAGGTGGGGGAATGTGAGGTGGGGGAGTGTGAGGTGTACAAGGTTGGGGAGTGTGAGGTGGGAAGTGTGAGGTGGGGGAGTGTGAGGTGGGAGAATGTGAGGTGTGCAAGGTGGGGGAGTGTGAGGTGTGCGAGGTGGGGGAGTGTGAGGTGTGCGAGGTGGGGAAGTGTGTCGTTTGAGGTGCAGGAGTGAGGTGTGCGAGGTGGGGAAGTGTGTGGTGTGCGAGGTGGGAGAGTGAGGTTTATGGGGGGAGTGCGAGGTGGGCGAGTGCGAGGTGGGGGAGTGTGAGGTGGGGAAGTATGAGGTGTGCGAGGTGGGGAAGTGTGAGGTGTGCAACATGGTGGAGTGTGAGGTGGGGGAGTGTGAGGTGGGGGAGTGTGTGGTGTGCCAGGTGGGGGAATGTGAGGTGGGGGAATGTGAGGTGGGGGAGTGTGAGGTGTACGAGGTGGGGAGAGTGAGGTGAGGAAGTGTGAGGTGTGCGAGGTGGGGAAGTGTGAGGTGTGCAAGATGGTGGAGTGTGAGGTGGGGGAGTGTTAGGTGTGCCAGGTTGGGGAGTGTGAGGTGGGGGAGTGTGAGGTGTACGAGGTGGGGGAGAGTGAGGTGGGGAAGTATGAAGTGTGCGAGGTGGGGAAGTGTGAGGTGTGCAACATGGTGGAGTGTGAGGTGGGGGAGTGTGAGGTGGGGGAGTGTGTGGTGTGCCAGGTGGGGGAATGTGAGGTGGGGGAGTGTGAGGTGTACGAGGTGGGAGAGAGTGAGGTGAGGAAGTGTGAGGTGTGCGAGGTGGGGAAGTGTGAGGTGTGCAAGATGGTGGAGTGTGAGGTGGGGGGGAGTGTGAGGTGTGCGAGGTGGGGGAGTGTGAGGTAGGGAATTGTGAGGTGTGGGGGAGTGAGGTGTGTAAGCTGGGGTAGTGAGGTGGGGGAGTGTGAGGTGTGTAAGGCGGCGGAGTGTGAGGTGGGGGAGTGTGAGTTGTGCGAGGTGGGGTAGTGTGAGGTGTGCGAGGTAGTGGAGTGTGAGGTAGGGAATTGTGAGGTGTGGGGGAGTGAGGTGTGTAAGCTGGGGTAGTGAGGTGGGGGAGTGTGAGGTGGGGGAGTGTGAGGTGGGGGGAGTGTGAGGTGGGGGAGTGTGAGGTAAGGGAGTGAGGTGTGCGAGGTGGGGGAGTAGGAGGTGTGGGGGTGTGTGAGGGAGGGGAGTGTGAGGTGGGGGAGTGTGAGGTGTATGAGGAGGGGGTGTGTGAGATGCGGACTGTGATGTGTGCGAGGTGGGGGAGTGTGAGGTGGGGGAGTGTGAGGTGGGGGGGGGTGTTTGGGGAGTGTGAGATCTACGAGGTGGGGAGGTGTGCGAGGAGGGGGAGTGTGAGCTGGGAGAATGTGAGGTGTGCGAGGTGGGGAAGTGGGAGGTGTGAGGTGGAGGAATGCGAGGTGGGGAGTGTGAGGTGTGCTAGGTGGGGGAGTGTGAGGTGTACAACGTGGGGGAGTGGGAGGTGTGCGAGGTGGGGGAGTGTGAGCTGGCGGAATGTGAGGTGGGGAGTGTGAGGTGTGCGAGGAGGGGGAGTGTGAGGTGTGCGAGGTGGGGGAGTGTCGTGTGAGGTGCAGGAGTGAGGTGTGCGAGGTGGGGAAGTGTGTGGTGTGCGAGGTGGGTGAGTGTGAGCTTTGCGAGGTGGGGGAGTGCGAGGTGGGTGAGTGTGAGCTTTGCGAGGTGGGCGAGTGCGAGGTGGGCGAGTGCGAGGTGGGGGAGTGCGAGGTAGGGGAGTGTGAGATGTGCGAGGTGGGGGAGTGTGAGGTGTACGAGGTGGGGGACAATGAGGTGGGGGAGTGTGAGGTGTGCGAGGTGGGGGGGTGTGAGGTGTGTAAGGTGGCGGAGTGTGAGGTGGGGGAGTGTGAGGTGTGCGAGGTGGGGGAGTGTGAGGTAGGGAATTGTGAGGTGTGGGGGAGTGAGGTGTGTAAGCTGGGGGAGTGTGAGGTGGGGGAGTGTGAGGTGGGGGTAGTGGGAGGTGGGGGGGGAGGGTGAGGTGGGGGAGTAGGAGGTGTGGGGGTGTGTGAGGTGGGGGAGTGTGAGGTGTGCGAGGTGGGGGTGTGTGAGGTGGGGGGTGTGTGAGGTGGGGGGAGTGTGAGGTGGGGGAGTGCGAGGTGGGGGAGTGTGAGGTGTACGAGGTGGGGGAGTGTGAGGTTTATGGGGAGAGTGTGAGTTGGGGGAGTGTGAGGTTTATGGCGGGGGTGTGCGAGGTGGAGGAGTGTGAGGTGTGGGAGTGTGCGAGGTGGTGGATTGTGAGGTGTATAATGTTGGGGGGTATGAGGTGGGGGAGTGTGAGGTGGGGGAGTGTGAGGTTGGGGGGGTGTTTGGGGTGTGTGTGATCTACGAGGTGGGGAAGTGTGAGGTGTGCGAGGAGGGGGAGTGTGAGCTGGGAGAATGTGAGGTGTGCAAGGTGGGGAAGTGTGAGGTGTGCGAGGTGGGGGAGTGTGAGGTGTGCGAGGTGGGTAAGTGTGTCGTTTGAGGTGCAGGAGTGAGGTGTGCGAGGTGGGGAAGTGTGTGGTGTGCGAGGTGGGAGAGTGAGGTTTATGGGGGGAGTGCGAGGTGGGCGAGTGCGAGGTGGGGGAGTGTGAGGTGTACGAGGTGGGGGAGTGTGAGGTGGGGGAGTGTGAGGTGTACGAGGTGGGGGAGAATGAGGTGGGAGTGTGTGTGGTGGTGGGGGAGTGTGATGGGGGAGTGTGAGATCTACGAGGTGGGGGAGTGTGAGGTGGGAGTGTGCGTGGTGGGGGTGTGCGTGGTGGGTGTGTGAGGTGTGCAAGGTAGGGGAATGTGAGGTGGGGGAGTGTGAGGTGTACAAGGTTGGGGAGTGCGAGGTGGGAAGTGTGAGGTGGGAGAGTGTGAGGTGGGAGAATGTGAGGTGTGCAAGGTGGGGGAGTGTGAGGTGTGCGAGGTGGGGAAGTGTGTCGTTTGAGGTGCAGGAGTGAGGTGTGCGAGGTGGGGAAGTGTGTGGTGTGCGAGGTGGGAGAGTGAGGTTTATGGGGGGAGTGCGAGGTGGGGGAGTGCGAGGTGGGGGAGTGTGAGGTGTACGAGGTGGGGGAGTGTGAGATTTATGGGGGGAGTGTGAGGTGGGGGAGTGTGAGGTTTATGGCGGCGGTGTGCGAGGTGGAGGAGTGTGAGGTGGGGGAGTGTGCGAGGTGGTGGATTGTGAGGTGTACAATGTGGGGGGGTATGAGGTGGGGGAGTGTGAGGTGGGGGAGTGTGAGGTGGGGGAGTGTGAGGTGGGGGAGTGTGAGGTGGGGGAGTGTGAGGTGGGGGAGTGTGAGGTGGGGGAGTGTGAGGTGGGGAATGTGAGGTGGGGGAGTGTGAGGTGGGGGAGTGTGAGGTGGGGGGGGTGTTTGGGGAGTGTGAGATCTACGAGGTGGGGAAGTGTGAGGTGTGCGAGGAGGGGGAGTGTGAGCTGGGAGAATGTGAGGTGTGCGAGGTGGGGAAGTGGGAGGTGTGAGGTGGAGGAATGCGAGGTGGGGAGTGTGAGGTGTGCTCGGTGGGGGAGTGTCGTGTGAGGTGCAGGAGTGAGGTGTGCGAGGTGGGGAAGTGTGTGGTGTGCGAGGTGGGTGAGTGTGAGCTTTGCGAGGTGGGGGAGTGCGAGGTGGGCGAGTGCGAGGTGGGCGAGTGCGAGGTGGGCGAGTGCGAGGTGGGCGAGTGCGAGGTTGGCGAGTGCGAGGTTGGCGAGTGCGAGGTTGGCGAGTGCGAGGTGGGCGAGTGCGAGGTGGGCGAGTGCGAGGTGGGCGAGTGCGAGGTGGGGGAGTGCGAGGTAGGGGAGTGTGAGATGTGCGAGGTGGGGGAGTGTGAGGTGTGTGAGGTGGGGGAGTGTGAGGTGTGTGAGGTGGGGGGGTGTGAGGTGTGTAAGGTGGCGGAGTGTGAGGTGGGGGAGTGTGAGGTGTGCGAGGTGGGGGGAGTGTGAGGTAGGGAATTGTGAGGTGTGGGGGAGTGAGGTGTGTAAGCTGGGGTAGTGCGAGGTGGGGGAGTAGGAGGTGTGGGGGTGTGTGAGGTGGGGGAGTGTGAGGTGGGGAGGAGTGTGAGGTGTGCGAGGTGGGGGTGTGTGAGGTGGGGGGTGTGTGAGGTGGGGGGAGTGTGAGGTGGGGGAGTGCGAGGTGGGGGAGTGTGAGGTGTACGAGGTGGGGGAGTGTGAGGTTTATGGGGAGAGTGAGTTGGGGGAGTGTGAGGTTTATGGCGGGGGTGTGCGAGGTGGAGGAGTGTGAGGTGTGGGAGTGTGCGAGGTGGTGGATTGTGAGGTGTCCAATGTGGGGGGTATGAGGTGGGGGGTGTGAGTTGGGGGAGTGTGAGGTGGGGGGGGTGTTTCGGGTGTGTGAGATCTACGAGGTAGGGAAGTGTGAGGTGTGCGAGGAGGGGGAGTGTGAGCTGGGAGAATGTGAGGTGTGCAAGGTGGGGGAGTGTGAGGTGTGCGAGGTGGGGGAGTGTGAGGTGTGCGAGGTGGGGAAGTGGGAGGGGTGAGGTGGAGGAATGCGAGGTGGGGACTGTGAGGTGTGCTAGGTGGGGGAGTGTGAGGTGTACAACGTGGGGGAGTGGGAGGTGTGCGAGGTGGGGGGAGTGAGCTGGCGGAATGTGAGGTGGGGAGTGTGAGGTGTGCGAGGAGGAGGAGTGTGAGGTGTGCGAGGTGGGGGGGGGTGTCGTGTGTGAGGTGGGGAGTGTGAGGTGGGGGTTTGAGGTGTACGAGGTGGGGGAGTGTGTCGTGTGAGGTGCAGGAGTGAGGTGTGCGAGGTGGGGTAGTGTGTGGTGTGCGAGGTGGGTGAGTGTGAGCTTTGCGAGGTGAGGGAGTGCGAGGTGAGGGAGTGCGAGGTGGGCGAGTGCGAGGTGGGGAGTGCGAGGTGGGCGAGTGTGAGATGTGCAAGGTGGGGGAGTGTGAGGTGTACGAGGTGGGGGAGAATGAGGTGGGGGAGTGTGAGGTGTGCGAGGTGGGGGGGTGTGAGGTGTGTAAGGTGGCGGAGTGTGAGGTGTGCGAGGTGGGGGGGTGTGAGGTGTGTAAGGTGGCGGAGTGTGAGGTGGGGGAGTGTGAGGTGTGCGAGGTGGGGGAGTGTGAGGTAGGGAATTGTGAGGTGTGGGGGAGTGAGGTGTGTAAGCTGGGGGAGTGTGAGGTGGGGGAGTGTGAGGTGGGGGTAGTGGGAGGTGGGGGGGGAGGGTGAGGTGGGGGAGTAGGAGGTGTGGGGGTGTGTGAGGTGGGGGAGTGTGAGGTGTGCGATGTGGGGGTGTGTGAGGTGGGGGGTGTGTGAGGTGGGGGGAGTGTGAGGTGGGGGAGTGCGAGGTGGGGGAGTGTGAGGTGTACGAGGTGGGGGAGTGTGAGGTTTATGGGGAGAGTGTGAGTTGGGGGAGTGTGAGGTTTATGGCGGGGGTGTGCGAGGTGGAGGAGTGTGAGGTGTGGGAGTGTGCGAGGTGGTGGATTGTGAGGTGTATAATGTTGGGGGGTATGAGGTGGGGGAGTGTGAGGTGGGGGAGTGTGAGGTTGGGGGGGTGTTTGGGGTGTGTGAGATCTACGAGGTGGGGAAGTGTGAGGTGTGCGAGGAGGGGGAGTGTGAGCTGGGAGAATGTGAGGTGTGCAAGGTGGGGAAGTGTGAGGTGTGCGAGGTGGGGGAGTGTGAGGTGTGCGAGGTGGGTAAGTGTGTCGTTTGAGGTGCAGGAGTGAGGTGTGCGAGGTGGGGAAGTGTGTGGTGTGCGAGGTGGGAGAGTGAGGTTTATGGGGGGAGTGCGAGGTGGGCGAGTGCGAGGTGGGGGAGTGTGAGGTGTACGAGGTGGGGGAGTGTGAGGTGGGGGAGTGTGAGGTGTACGAGGTGGGGGAGAATGAGGTGGGAGTGTGTGTGGTGGTGGGGGAGTGTGATGGGGGAGTGTGAGATCTACGAGGTGGGGGAGTGTGAGGTGGGAGTGTGCGTGGTGGGGGTGTGCGTGGTGGGTGTGTGAGGTGTGCAAGGTGGGGGAGTGTGAGGTGTACAAGGTTGGGGAGTGCGAGGTGGGAAGTGTGAGGTGGGGGAGTGTGAGGTGGGAGAATGTGAGGTGTGCAAGGTGGGGGAGTGTGAGGTGTGCGAGGTGGGGAAGTGTGTCGTTTGAGGTGCAGGAGTGAGGTGTGCGAGGTGGGGAAGTGGGTGGTGTGCGAGGTGGGAGAGTGAGGTTTATGGGGGGAGTGCGAGGTGGGGGAGTGCGAGGTGGGGGAGTGTGAGGTGTACGAGGTGGGGGAGTGTGAGATTTATGGGGGGAGTGTGAGGTGGGGGAGTGTGAGGTTTATGGCGGCGGTGTGCGAGGTGGAGGAGTGTGAGGTGGGGGAGTGTGCGAGGTGGTGGATTGTGAGGTGTACAATGTGGGGGGGTATGAGGTGGGGGAGTGTGAGGTGGGGGAGTGTGAGGTGGGGGAGTGTGAGGTGGGGGAGTGTGAGGTGGGGGAGTGTGAGGTGGGGGAGTGTGAGGTGGGGGAGTGTGAGGTGGGGGAGTGTGAGGTGGGGGAGTGTGAGGTGGGGGAGTGTGAGGTGGGGAATGTGAGGTGGGGGAGTGTGAGGTGGGGGAGTGTGAGGTGGGGGGGGTGTTTGGGGAGTGTGAGATCTACGAGGTGGGGAAGTGTGAGGTGTGCGAGGAGGGGGAGTGTGAGCTGGGAGAATGTGAGGTGTGCGAGGTGGGGAAGTGGGAGGTGTGAGGTGGAGGAATGCGAGGTGGGGAGTGTGAGGTGTGCTCGGTGGGGGAGTGTGAGGTGGGGAGTGTGAGGTGTGCGAGGAGGGGGAGTGTGAGGTGTGCGAGGTGGGGGAGTGTCGTGTGAGGTGCAGGAGTGAGGTGTGCGAGGTGGGGAAGTGTGTGGTGTGCGAGGTGGGCGAGTGCGAGGTGGGCGAGTGCGAGGTTGGCGAGTGCGAGGTTGGCGAGTGCGAGGTTGGCGAGTGCGAGGTGGGCGAGTGCGAGGTGGGCGAGTGCGAGGTGGGCGAGTGCGAGGTGGGCGAGTGCGAGGTGGGCGAGTGCGAGGTGGGCGAGTGCGAGGTGGGCGAGTGCGAGGTGGGCGAGTGCGAGGTGGGCGAGTGCGAGGTGGGGGAGTGCGAGGTAGGGGAGTGTGAGATGTGCGAGGTGGGGGAGTGTGAGGTGTACGAGGTGGGGGAGTGTGAGGTGTGTGAGGTGGGGGGGTGTGAGGTGTGTAAGGTGGCGGAGTGTGAGGTGGGGGAGTGTGAGGTGTGCGAGGTGGGGGGAGTGTGATGTAGGGAATTGTGAGGTGTGGGGGAGTGAGGTGTGTAAGCTGGGGGAGTGTGAGGTGGGGGAGTGTGAGGTGGGGGGAGTGTGAGGTGGGGGAGTGGGAGGTGGGGGGGAGTGGGAGGTGTGCGAGGTGGGGGAGCAGGAGGTGTGGGGGTGTGTGAGGTGGGGGAGTGTGAGGTGGGGAGGAGTGTGAGGTGTGCGAGGTGGGGGTGTGTGAGGTGGGGGGTGTGTGAGGTGGGGGGAGTGTGAGGTGGGGGAGTGCGAGGTGGGGGAGTGTGAGGTGTACGAGGTGGGGGAGTGTGAGGTTTATGGGGAGAGTGAGTTGGGGGAGTGTGAGGTTTATGGCGGGGGTGTGCGAGGTGGAGGAGTGTGAGGTGTGGGAGTGTGCGAGGTGGTGGATTGTGAGGTGTCCAATGTGGGGGGTATGAGGTGGGGGGTGTGAGTTGGGGGAGTGTGAGGTGGGGGGGGTGTTTCGGGTGTGTGAGATCTACGAGGTAGGGAAGTGTGAGGTGTGCGAGGAGGGGGAGTGTGAGCTGGGAGAATGTGAGGTGTGCAAGGTGGGGGAGTGTGAGGTGTGCGAGGTGGGGGAGTGTGAGGTGTGCGAGGTGGGGAAGTGGGAGGGGTGAGGTGGAGGAATGCGAGGTGGGGACTGTGAGGTGTGCTAGGTGGGGGAGTGTGAGGTGTACAACGTGGGGGAGTGGGAGGTGTGCGAGGTGGGGGGGGTGAGCTGGCGGAATGTGAGGTGGGGAGTGTGAGGTGTGCGAGGAGGAGGAGTGTGAGGTGTGCGAGGTGGGGGTGTGTGTCGTGTGTGAGGTGGGGAGTGTGAGGTGGGGGTTTGAGGTGTACGAGGTGGGGGAGTGTGTCGTGTGAGGTGCAGGAGTGAGGTGTGCGAGGTGGGGTAGTGTGTGGTGTGCGAGGTGGGTGAGTGTGAGCTTTGCGAGGTGAGGGAGTGCGAGGTGAGGGAGTGCGAGGTGGGCGAGTGCGAGGTGGGGAGTGCGAGGTGGGCGAGTGTGAGATGTGCAAGGTGGGGGAGTGTGAGGTGTACGAGGTGGGGGAGAATGAGGTGGGGGAGTGAGGTGTGCGAGGTGGGGGGGTGTGAGGTGTGTAAGGTGGCGGAGTGTGAGGTGTGCGAGGTGGGAGGGGGTGAGGTAGGGAATTGTGAGGTGTGGGGGAGTGAGGTGTGTAAGCTGGGGGAGTGTGAGGTGTACGAGGTGGGGGAGAATGAGGTGGGGGAGTGTGAGGTGTGCGAGCTGGGGGAGTGTGAGGTGGGGGAGTGTGAGGTGTACTAGGTGGGGGAGAATGAGGTGGGAGTGTGTGTGGTGGGGGGGATGTGGTGGGGGAGTGTGAGATCTACGAGGTGGGGGAGTGTGAGGTGGGAGTGTGCGTGGTGGGGGTGTGAGGTGTGCAAGGTGGGGGAATGTGAGGTGGGGGAGTGTGAGGTGTACAAGGTTGGGAAGTGTGAGGTGGGGGAGTGTGAGGTGGGAGAATGTGAGGTGTGCAAGGTGGGGGAGTGTGAGGTGTGCGAGGTGGGGGAGTGTGAGGTGTGCGAGGTGGGGAAGTGTGTCGTTTGAGGTGCAGGAGTGAGGTGTGCGAGGTGGGGAAGTGTGTGGTGTGCGAGGTGGGAGAGTGAGGTTTATGGGGGGAGTGCGAGGTGGGGGAGTGTGAGGTGTACGAGGTGGGGGAGTGTGAGGTGTACGAGGTGGGGGAGTGTGAGGTTTATGGGGAGAGTGAGTTGGGGGAGTGTGAGGTTTATGGCGGGGGTGTGCGAGGTGGAGGAGTGTGAGGTGTGGGAGTGTGCGAGGTGATGGATTGTGAGGTGTCCAATGTGGGGGGTATGAGGTGGGGGAGTGTGAGGTGGGGGAGTGTGAGTTGGGGGAGTGTGAGGTGGGGGGGGTGTTTCGGGAGTGTGAGATCTACGAGGTAGGGAAGTGTGAGGTGTGCGAGGAGGGGGAGTGTGAGCTGGGAGAATGTGAGGTGTGCAAGGTGGGGGAGTGTGAGGTGTGCGAGGTGGGGGAGTGTGAGGTGTGCGAGGTGGGGAAGTGGGAGGGGTGAGGTGGAGGAATGCGAGGTGGGGACTGTGAGGTGTGCTAGGTGGGGGAGTGTGAGGTGTACAACGTGGGGGAGTGGGAGGTGTGCGAGGTGGGGGGAGTGAGCTGGCGGAATGTGAGGTGGGAAGTGTGAGGTGTGCGAGGAGGAGGAGTGTGAGGTGGGGGGGTGTGTCGTGTGTGAGGTGGGGAGTGTGAGGTGGGGGTTTGAGGTGTACGAGGTGGGGGAGTGTGTCGTGTGAGGTGCAGGAGTGAGGTGTGCGAGGTGGGGTAGTGTGTGGTGTGCGAGGTGGGTGAGTGAGCTTTGCGAGGTGAGGGAGTGCGAGGTGGGCGAGTGCGAGGTGGGGAGTGCGAGGTGGGCGAGTGTGAGATGTGCAAGGTGGGGGAGTGTGAGGTGTACGAGGTGGGGGAGTGTGAGGTGTGCGAGGTGGGGGGTGTGAGGTGTGTAAGGTGGCGGAGTGAGGTGGGGGAGTGTGAGGTGTGCGAGGTGGGGGGGGTGAGGTAGGGAATTGTGAGGTGTGGGGGAGTGAGGTGTGTAAGCTGGGGGAGTGTGAGGTGTACGAGGTGGGGGAGAATGAGGTGGGGGAGTGTGAGGTGTGCGAGCTGGGGGAGTGTGAGGTGGGGGAGTGTGAGGTGTACGAGGTGGGGGAGAATGAGGTGGGAGTGTGTCTGGTGGGGGGGATGTGGTGGGGGAGTGTGAGATCTACGAGGTGGGGGAGTGTGAGGTGGGAGTGTGCGTGGTGGGGGTGTGCGTGGTGGGTGTGTGAGGTGTGCAAGGTGGGGGAGTGTGAGGTGTACAAGGTTGGGGAGTGTGAGGTGGGAAGTGTGAGGTGGGGGAGTGTGAGGTGTACGAGGTGGGGGAGTGTGTGGTGGGGGAGTGTGAGGTGTACGAGGTGGGGGAGAGTGAGGTGGAGGAGTGTGAGGTGTGCGAGGTGGGGGAGTGCGAGGTGGGGGAGTGTGAGGTGTACGAGGTGGGGGAGAATGAGGTGTGCGAGGTGGGGGAGTGTGATGTGTGTAAGGTGGCGGAGTGTGAGGTGGGGGAGTGTGAGGTGTACGAGGTGGGGGAGTGTGAGGTGTGCGAGCTGGGGGAGTGTGAGGTGGGGGAGTGTGAGGTGTACGAGGTGGGGGAGAATGAGGTGGGAGTGTGTGTGGTGGGGGGGGTGTGGTGGGGGAGTGTGATGGGGGAGTGTGAGATCTACGAGGTGGGGGAGTGTGAGGTGGGGGAGTGTGAGGTGGGAGTGTGCGTGGTGGCGGTGTACGTGGTGGGGGTGTGAGGTGGGGGAGTGTGAGGTGTGCAAGGTGGGGGAGTGTGAGGTGTACGAGGTGGGGGAGTGCGTCGTGTGTGGTGCAGGAGTGTGAGGTGTGCGAGGTGGGGGAATGTGAGGTGGGGGAGTGTGAGGTGTACAAGGTGGGGGAGTGTGAGGTGGGGGAGTGTGAGGTGTACGAGGTGGGGGAGAGTGAGGTCGGGAAGTATGAGGTGTGCGAGGTGGGGAAGTGTGAGGTGTGCAACATGGTGGAGTGTGAGGTTGGGGAGTGTGAGGTGGGGGAGTGTGAGGTGTGACAGGTGGGGGAATGTGAGGTGGGGGAGTGTGAGGTGTACGAGGTGGGGGAGAGTGAGGTGGGGAAGTGTTAGGTGTGCGAGGTGGGGAAGTGTGAGGTGTGCAAGATGGTGGAGTGTGAGGTTGGGGAGTGTGAGGTGGGGGAGTGTGAGGTGTACGAGGTGGGGGAGTGTGAGGTGTGCGAGGTGAGGGAGTGTGAGGTGGGAAGTGTGAGGTGGGGGAGTGTGAGGTGTACGAGGTGGGGGAGAGTGAGGTGGGGAAGTATGAGGTGTGCGAGGTGGGGAAGTGTGAGGTGTGCAACATGGTGGAGTGTGAGGTGGGGGAGTGTGAGGTGGGGGAGTGTGAGGTGTGCCAGGTTGGGGAGTGTGAGGTGGGGGAGTGTGCGGTGTACGAGTGGGGGAGAATGAGGTGTGTAAGGCGGCGGAGTGTGAGGTGGGGGAGTGTGAGTTGTACGAGGTGGGGAAGTGCGAGGTGGGGGAGTGTGAGGTGTGCGAGGTGGGGGAGTGTGAGATAGGGAATTGTGAGGTCTGGGGGAGTGAGGTGTGTAAGCTGGGGTAGTGAGGTGGGGGAGTGTGAGGTGGGGGAGTGTGAGGTGGGGGGAGTGTGAGGTGTGGGAGTGTGAGGTAAGGGAGTGAGGTGGGGGAGTAGGAGGTGTGGGGGTGTGTGAGGTAGGGGAGTGTGAGGTGGGGGAGTGTGAGGTGTATGAGGAGGGGGTGTGTGAGATGCGGACTGTGATGTGTGCGAGGTGGGGGAGTGTGAGGTGGGGGAGTGAGGTGTGCGAGCTGGATGAGTGTGAGATCTAGGTGGGGGAGTGGGAGGTGCAGGAGTGCGAGGTGGGGGGGACTGCGAGGTGGGGGGGGAGTGCGAAGTGGGGGGTGCGAGGTGGGGGGTGTGTGAGGTTGGGGAGTGTGAGGTGGGGGGAGTGTGAGGTGTGCGAGGTGGAGGAGTGTGAGGTGTGCAAGGTGGGGGAGTGTGAGGTGGGAGAGTGTGAGGTGTGCGAGGAGGGGGAGTGTGAGGTGTGCGAGGTGGGGGAGTGCGAGGTGGGGGAGTGTGAGAGGTGCGAAGTGGGGGAGTGTGAGGTGTACGAGGTGGGGGAGAATGAGGTGGGGGAGTGTGTGGTGTGCGAGGTGGGGGAGTGTGAGGTGTGTAACGTGGCGGAGTGTGAGGTGGGGGAGTGTGAGGTGTACGAGGTGGGGGAGAATGAGGTGGGGGAGTGTGAGGTGTGCGAGCTGGGGGAGTGTGAGGTGGGGGAGTGTGAGGTGTACGAGGTGGGGGAGAATGAGGTGGGGGAGTGTGAGGTGTACGAGGTGGGGGAGAATGAGGTGGGGGAGTGTGAGATGTGCGAGGTGGGGGAGTGTGAGGTGGGCGAGTGCGAGGTAGGGGAGTGTGAGATGTGCGAGCTAGGGGAGTGTGAGGTGTACGAGGTGGGGGAGAATGAGCTGGGGGAGTGTGAAGTGTGTAAGGCGGGGGAGTGTGAGGTGGGGGAGTGTGAGGTGTACGAGGTGGGGGAGAATGAGGTGGGGGAGTGTTACGTGTGCGAGGTGGGGGGGAGTGAGGTGTGTAAGCTGGGGGAGTGTGAGGTGGGGGTGTGAGGTGGGGGAGTGTGAGGTGTGCGGTGTGGGGGGGTGTGAGCTGGGGGAGTGTGAGGTATATGAGGTGGGGGAGTGTGAGATGCGGACTGTGATGTGTGCGAGGTGGGGGAGTGTGAGGTGGGGGAGTGCGAGGTGTGCAAGGTGGAGTGGGAGGTGGGGGAGTGAGGTGTGCGAGCTGGATGAGTGTGAGATCTACTAGGTGGGGGAGTGTGAGGTGGGGGTGGGGAGTGTGAGGTGGGGAGTGCGAGGTGGGGGAGTGTGTGGTGGGGGAGTGAGGTGTGCGAGGAGGGGGAGTGTGAGGTGTGCTAGGTGGAGGAGTGTGAGGTGTGCGAGGTGGGGGAGTGTGTCGTGTGTGAGGTGGGGAGTGTGAGGTGTGCGAGGTGGGGGAGTGTGTCGTGTGTGAGGTGGGGAGTGTGAGGTGGGGGTTTGAGGTGTACGAGGTGGGGGAGTGTGTCGTGTGAGGTGCAGGAGTGAGGTGTGCGAGGTGGGGAAGTGTGTGGTGTGCGAGGTGGGAGAGTGTGAGGTGGGGGAGTGCGAGGTGGGCGAGTGCGAGGTGGGGGAGTGTGAGGTGTACGAGGTGGGGGAGTGTGAGATTTATGGGGGGAGTGTGAGGTGGGGGAGTGTGAGGTTTATGGCGGGGGTGTGCGAGGTGGAGGAGTGTGAGGTGGGGGAGTGTGCGAGGTGGTGGATTGTGAGGTGTCCAATGTGGGGGGTATGAGGTGGGGGGTGTGAGTTGGGGGAGTGTGAAGTGGGGGGGGTGTTTGGGGAGTGTGAGATCTACGAGGTGGGGAAGTGTGAGGTGTGCGAGGAGGGGGAGTGTGAGCTGGGAGAATGTGGGGTGTGCGAGGTGGGGAAGTGGGAGGTGGAGGAATGCGAGGTGGGGAGTGTGAGGTGTGCTAGGTGGGGGAGTGTGAGGTGTACAACGTGGGGGAGTGGGAGGTGTGCGAAGTGGGGGAGTGTGAGCTGGCGGAATGTGAGGTGGGGAGTGTGAGGTGTGCGAGGAGGGGGAGTGTGAGGTGTGCGAGGTGGGGGAGTGTGAGGTGTGCGAGGTGGGGGAGTGTGTCGTGTGAGGTGCAGGAGTGAGGTGTGCGAGGTGGGTGAGTGTGAGCTTTGCGAGGTGGGCGAGTGCGAGGTGGGCGAGTGCGAGGTGGGTGAGTGTGAGCTTTGCGAGGTGGGCGAGTGCGAGGTGGGCGAGTGCCAGGTGTGGGAGTGCGAGGTAGGGGAGTGTGAGATGTGCGAGGTGGGGGAGTGTGAGGTGTGCGAGGTGGGGGGGTGTGAGGTGTGTCAGGTGGCAGAGTGTGAGGTGTGCGAGGTGGGGGAGTGTGAGGTAGGGAATTGTGAGGTGTGGGTGAGTGAGGTGTGTAAGCTGGGGGAGTGTGAGGTGGGGGAGTGTGAGGTGGGGGGAGTGTGAGGTGGGGGAGTGGGAGGTGGGGGGGAGTGTGAAGTGTGCGAGGTGGGGGAGTAGGAGGTGTGGGGGTGTGTGAGGTGGGGGAGTGTGAGGTGGGGGGGAGTGTGAGGTGGGGGGGAGTGTGAGGTGTGCGAGGTGGGGGTGTGTGAGGTGGGGGGAGTGTGAGGTGGAGTGCGAGGTGGGGGAGTGTGAGGTGTACGAGGTGGGGGAGTGTGAGGTTTATGGGGAGAGTGAGTTGGGGGAGTGTGAGGTTTATGGCGGGGGTGTGCGAGGTGGAGGAGTGTGAGGTGTGGGAGTGTGCGAGGTGGTGGATTGTGAGGTGTACAATGTGGGGGGGTATGAGGTGGGGGAGTGTGAGGGGGGAGTGTGAGGTGGGGGGGTGTGAGGTGGGGGGGGTGTTTGGGGAGTGTGAGATCTACGAGGTGGTGAAGTGTGAGGTGTGCGAGGAGGGAGAGTGTGAGCTGGGAGAATGTGAGGTGTGCAAGGTGGGGGAGTGCGAGGTGGGGGAGTGTGAGGTGTGCGAGGTGGGGAAGTGGGAGGTGTGAGGTGGAGGAATGCGAGGTGGGGAGTGTGAGGTGTGCTAGTTGGGGGAGTGAGGTGTACAACGTGGGGGAGTGGGAGGTGGGGGAGTGTGAGCTGGCGGAATGTGAGGTGGGGAGTGTGAGGTGTGCGAGGAGGAGGAGTGTGAGGTGTGCGAGGTGGGGGAGTGTGTCGTGTGTGAGGTGGGGAGTGTGAGGTGGGGGTTTGAGCTGTACGAGGTGGGGGAGTGTGTCGTGTGTGAGGTGGGGAGTGTGAGGTGGGGGTTTGAGCTGTACGAGGTGGGGGAGTGTGTCGTGTGAGGTGCAGGAGTGAGGTGTGCGAGGTGGGGAAGTGTGTGGTGTGCGAGGTGGGTGAGTGTGAGCTTTGCGAGGTGGGGGAGTGCGAGGTGGGCGAGTGCGAGGTGGGCGAGTGCGAGGTGGGGGAGTGCAAGGTGGGCGAGTGTGAGATGTGCGAGGTGGGGGAGTGTGAGGAGTACGAGGTGGGGGAGTGTGAGGTGTGCGAGGTGGGGGGGTGTGAGGTGTGTAAGGTGGCGGAGTGTGAGGTGGGGGAGTGTGAGGTGTGCGAGGTGGGGGAGTGTGAGGTAGGGAATTGTGAGGTGTGGGGGAGTGAGGTGTGTAAGCTGGGGGAGTGTGAGGTGGGGGAGTGTGAGGTGTACGAGGTGGGGGAGAATGAGGTGGGGGAGTGTGAGGTGTGCGAGCTGGGGGAGTGTGAGGTGGGGAGTGTGAGGTGGGGGAGTGTGAGGTGTATGAGGTGGGAGAGAATGAGGTGGAAGTGTGATGGGGGAGTGTGAGATCTACGAGGTGGGGGAGTGTGAGGTGGGAGTGTGCGTGATGGGGGGGTGCGTGGTGGGGGGGTGAGGTGGTGTGAGGTGTGCAAGGTGGGGAAGTGAGGTGTACGAGGTGGGGGAGTGTGTGGTGCAGGAGTGTGAGGTGTGCGAGGTGGGGAAATGTGAGATGGGGGAGTGTGAGCTGTACGAGGTGGGGGAGTGTGAGGTGGGAAGTGTGAGGTGGGGGAGTGTGAGGTGTACGAGGTGGGGGAGAGTGAGGTGGGGAAGTATGGGGTGTGCGAGGTGGGGAAGTGTGAGGTGTGCAACATGGGGGAGTGTGAGGTGGGGGAGTGTGAGGTGGGGGAGTGTGAGGTGTGCCAGGTGGGGGAATGTGAGGTGGGGGAGTGTGAGGTGTACGAGGTGGGGGAGAGTGAGGTGGGGAAGTGTGAGGTGTGCGAGGTGGGGGAGTGTGAGGTGTGCCAGGTTGGGGAGTGTGATGTGGGGGAGTGTGCGGTGTATGAGGTGGGGGAGAATGAGGTGGGGGAGTGTGAGATGTGCGAGATGGGGGAGCGTGAGGTGTGTAAGGCGGCGGAGTGTGAGGTGGGGGAGTGTGAGGTGTACGAGGTGGGGGAGTGCGAGGTGGGGGAGTGTGAGGTGTGCGAGGTGGGGGAGTGTGAGGTAGGGAATTGTGAGGTGTGGGGGAGTGAGGTGTGTAAGCTGGGGTAGTGAGGTGGGGGAGTGTGAGGTGGGGGAGTGTGAGGTGAGGGGAGTGTGAGGTGGGGGAGTGTGAGGTAAGGGAGTGAGGTGTGCGAGGTGGGGAAGTAGGAGGTGTAGGGGAGTGTGAGGTGGGGGAGTGTGAGGTGTATGAGGAGGGTGTGTGTGAGATGTGGACTGTGATGTGTGCGAGGTGGGGGAGTGTGAGGTTGTGAGGTGGGGGAGTGCGAGGTGTGCAAGGTGGAGTGGGAGGTGGGGGAGTGAGGTGTGAGATCTAGGTGGGGGAGTGAGTGGTGGGGGACTGCGAGGTGGGGGGGAGTGCGAGGTGGGGGGGGGAGTGTGAGGTGGGGGGGAGTGCGAGGTGGGGGGGGGGTGCGAGGTGGGGGGGTGTGCGAGGTGGGGGGGGTGTGAGGTTGGGGAGTGTGAAGTGGGGGGAGTGTGAGGTGTGCGAGGTGGAGGAGTGTGAGGTGTGCGAGGTGGGGGAGTGTGAGGTGGGAGAGTGTGACGTGTGCGAGGAGGGGGAGTGTGAGGTGTGCGAGGTGGAGGAGTGTGAGGTGGGGGAGTGCGAGGTGGGGGAGTGTGAGAGGTGTGAGGCGGGGGAGTGTGAGGTGTACGAGGTGGGGGAGAATGAGGTGGGGGAGTGTGAGGTGTGCGAGCTGGGGGAGTGTGAGTTGGGGGAGTGTGTGATGGGGGAGTGTGAGATCTACGAGGTGGGGGAGTGTGAGGTGGGAGTGTGCGTGGTGGGGGTGTGAGGTGGGGGAGTGAGGTGTGCAAGGTGGGGAAGTGAGCTGTACGAGGTGGGGGAGTGTGTCGTGTGTGGTGCAGGAGTGTGAGGTGTGCGAGGTGGGGGAATGTGAGGTGGTGGAGTGTGAGGTGTACAAGGTGGGGGAGTGAGGTGGGAAGTGTGAGGTGGGGGAGTGTGAGGTGTACGAGGTGGGGGAGAGTGAGGTGGGGAAGTATGAGGTGTGCGAGGTGGGGAAGTGTGAGATGTGCAACATGGTGGAGTGTGAGGTGGGGGAGTGTGAGGTGGGGGAGTGTGAGGTGTGACAGGTGGGGGAATGTGAGGTGTACGAGGTGGGGGAGAGTGAGGTGTGCAAGGTGGAGGAGTGTGAGGTGTACGAGGTGGGGGAGAATGAGTGGGGGAGTGTGAAGTGTGCGAGGTGGGGGAGTGTGAGGTGTGTAAGGTGGCGGAGTGTGAGGTGGGGGAGTGTGAGGTGTACGAGGTGGGGGAGAGTGAGGTGGGGAAGTATGAGGTGTGCGAGGTGGGGAAGTGTGAGGTGTGCAACATGGTGGAGTGTGAGGTGGGGGAGTGTGAGGTGGGGGAGTGTGAGGTGTGCCAGGTGGGGGAATGTGAGGTGGGGAAGTATGAGGTGTGCGAGGTGGGGAAGTGTGAGGTGTGCAACATGGTGGAGTGTGAGGTGGGGGAGTGTGAGGTGGGGGAGTGTGAGGTGTGCCAGGTGGGGGAGTGTGAGGTGTACGAGGTGGGGGAGAGTGAGGTGTGCAAGGTGGAGGAGTGTGAGGTGTACGAGGTGGGGGAGAATGAGGTGGGGGAGTGTGAAGTGTGCGAGGTGGGGGAGTGTGAGGTGTGTAAGCTGGGGGAGTGTGAGGTGGGGGTGTGAGGTGGGGGAGTGTGAGGTGTGCGGTGTGGGGGGGTGTGAGCTGGGGGAGTGTGAGGTATATGAGGTGGGGGAGTGTGAGATGCGGACTGTGATGTGTGCGAGGTGGGGGAGTGTGAGGTGGGGGAGTGCGAGGTGTGCAAGGTGGAGTGGGAGGTGGGGGAGTAAGGTGTGCGAGCTGGATGAGTGTGAGATCTACTAGGTGGGGGAGTGTGAGGTGGGGGTGGGGAGTGTGAGGTGGGGAGTGCGAGGTGGGGGAGTGTGTGGTGGGGGAGTGAGGTGTGCGAGGAGGGGGAGTGTGAGGTGGGGGGTGTGGGGAGTGTGAGGTGTGCTAGGTGGAGGAGTGGGAGGTGTGCGAGGTGGGGGAGTGTGTCGTGTGTGAGGTGGGGAGTGTGAGGTGTGCGAGGTGGGGGAGTGTGTCGTGTGTGAGGTGGGGAGTGTGAGGTGGGGGTTTGAGGTGTACGAGGTGGGGGAGTGTGTCGTGTGAGGTGCAGGAGTGAGGTGTGCGAGGTGGGGAAGTGTGTGGTGTGCGAGGTGGGAGAGTGTGAGGTTTATGGGGGGAGTGCGAGGTGGGCGAGTGCGAGGTGGGGGAGTGTGAGGTGTACGAGGAGGGGGAGTGTGAGCTGGGAGAATGTGGGGTGTGCGAGGTGGGGAAGTGGGAGGTGGAGGAATGCGAGGTGGGGAGTGTGAGGTGTGCTAGGTGGGGGAGTGTGAGGTGTACAACGTGGGGGAGTGGGAGGTGTGCGAAGTGGGGGAGTGTGAGCTGGCGGAATGTGAGGTGGGGAGTGTGAGGTGTGCGAGGAGGGGGAGTGTGAGGTGTGCGAGGTGGGGGAGTGTGAGGTGTGCGAGGTGGGGGAGTGTGAGGTGTGCGAGGTGGGGGAGTGTGTCGTGTGAGGTGCAGGAGTGAGGTGTGCGAGGTGGGGAAGTGTGTGGTGTGCGAGGTGGGTGAGTGTGAGCTTTGCGAGGTGGGCGAGTGCGAGGTGGGCGAGTGCGAGGTGGGGGAGTGCGAGGTAGGGGAGTGTGAGATGTGCGAGGTGGGGGAGTGTGAGGTGTACGAGGTGGGGGAGAATGAGATGGGGGTGTGCGAGGTGGGGGGGTGTGAGGTGTGTCAGGTGGCAGAGTGTGAGGTGTGCGAGGTGGGGAAGTGTGAGGTAGGGAATTGTGAGGTGTGGGTGAGTGAGGTGTGTAAGCTGGGGGAGTGTGAGGTGGGGGAGTGTGAGGTGGGGGAGTGTGAGGTGGGGGGAGTGTGAGGTGGGGGAGTGGGAGGTGGGGGGGGTGTGTGAGGTGGGGGAGTAGGAGGTGTGGGGGTGTGTGAGGTGGGGGAGTGTGAGGTGGGGGGGGAGTGTGAGGTGTGCGAGGTGGGGGAGTAGGAGGTGTGGGGGTGTGTGAGGTGGGGGAGTGTGAGGTGGGGGGGGAGTGTGAGGTGTGCGAGGTGGGGGTGTGTGAGGTGGGGGGAGTGTGAGGTGTGGGAGTGTGCGAGGTGGGGGAGTGCGAGGTGGGGGAGTGTGAGGTGTACGAGGTGGGGGAGTGTGAGGTTTATGGGGAGAGTGAGTTGGGCGAGTGTGAGGTTTATGGCGGGGGTGTGCGAGGTGGAGGAGTGTGAGGTGTGGGAGTGTGCGAGGTGGTGGATTGTGAGGTGTACAATGTGGGGGGGTATGAGGTGGAGGAGTGTGAGGTGTGGGAGTGTGCGAGGTGGTGGATTGTGAGGTGTATAATGTTGGGGGGTATGAGGTGGGGGAGTGTGAGGTGGGGGAGTGTGAGGTGGGGGGGGTGTTTGGGGAGTGTGAGATCTACGAGGTGGTGAAGTGTGAGGTGTGCGAGGAGGGAGAGTGTGAGCTGGGAGAATGTGAGGTGTGCAAGGTGGGGGAGTGTGAGGTGTGCGAGGAGGGGGAGTGTGAGGTGGGGGAGTGTGAGGTGTGCGAGGTGGGGAAGTGGGAGGTGTGAGGTGGAGGAATGCGAGGTGGGGAGTGTGAGGTGTGCTAGTTGGGGGAGTGTGAGGTGTACAACGTGGGGGAGTGGGAGGTGGGGGAGTGTGAGCTGGCGGAATGTGAGGTGGGGAGTGTGAGGTGTGCGAGGAGGAGGAGTGTGAGGTGTGCGAGGTGGGGGAGTGTGTCGTGTGTGAGGTGGGGAGTGTGAGGTGGGGGTTTGAGCTGTACGAGGTGGGGGAGTGTGTCGTGTGAGGTGCAGGAGTGAGGTGTGCGAGGTGGGGAAGTGTGTGGTGTGCGAGGTGGGTGAGTGTGAGCTTTGCGAGGTGGGGGAGTGCGAGGTGGGGGAGTGCGAGGTGGGCGAGTGCGAGGTGGGGGAGTGCGAGGTGGGCGAGTGTGAGATGTGCGAGGTGGGGGAGTGTGAGGAGTACGAGGTGGGGGAGTGTGAGGTGTGCGAGGTGGGGGGGTGTGAGGTGTGTAAGGTGGCGGAGTGTGAGGTGGGGGAGTGTGAGGTGTGCGAGGTGGGGGAGTGTGAGGTAGGGAATTGTGAGGTGTGGGGGAGTGAGGTGTGTAAGCTGGGGGAGTGTGAGGTGGGGGAGTGTGAGGTGTACGAGGTGGGGGAGAATGAGGTGGGGGAGTGTGAGGTGTGCGAGCTGGGGGAGTGTGAGGTGGGGGAGTGTGAGGTGTACGAGGTGGGAGAGAATGAGGTGGGAGTGTGATGGGGGAGTGTGAGATCTACGAGGTGGGGGAGTGTGAGGTGGGAGTGTGCGTGGTGGGGGGGTGCGTGGTGGGGGGGTGAGGTGGTGTGAGGTGTGCAAGGTGGGGAAGTGAGGTGTACGAGGTGGGGGAGTGTGTGGTGCAGGAGTGTGAGGTGTGCGAGGTGGGGAAATGTGAGATGGGGGAGTGTGAGCTGTACGAGGTGGGGGAGTGTGAGGTGGGAAGTGTGAGGTGGGGGAGTGTGAGGTGTACGAGGTGGGGGAGAGTGAGGTGGGGAAGTATGGGGTGTGCGAGGTGGGGAAGTGTGAGGTGTGCAACATGGGGGAGTGTGAGGTGGGGGAGTGTGAGGTGGGGGAGTGTGAGGTGTGCCAGGTGGGGGAATGTGAGGTGGGGGAGTGTGAGGTGTACGAGGTGGGGGAGAGTGAGGTGGGGAAGTGTGAGGTGTGCGAGGTGGGGGAGTGTGAGGTGTGCCAGGTTGGGGAGTGTGATGTGGGGGAGTGTGCGGTGTACGAGGTGGGGGAGAATGAGGTGGGGGAGTGTGAGATGTGCGAGGTGGGGGAGTGTGAGGTGTGTAAGGCGGCGGAGTGTGAGGTGGGGGAGTGTGAGGTGTACGAGGTGGGGGAGTGCGAGGTGGGGGAGTGTGAGGTGTGCGAGGTGGGGGAGTGTGAGGTAGGGAATTGTGAGGTGTGGGGGAGTGAGGTGTGTAAGCTGGGGTAGTGAGGTGGGGGAGTGTGAGGTGGGGGAGTGTGAGGTGAGGGGAGTGTGAGGTGGGGGAGTGTGAGGTAAGGGAGTGAGGTGTGCGAGGTGGGGAAGTAGGAGGTGTAGGGGAGTGTGAGGTGGGGGAGTGTGAGGTGTATGAGGAGGGTGTGTGTGAGATGTGGACTGTGATGTGTGCGAGGTGGGGGAGTGTGAGGTTGTGAGGTGGGGGAGTGCGAGGTGTGCAAGGTGGAGTGGGAGGTGGGGGAGTGAGGTGTGAGATCTAGGTGGGGGAGTGAGTGGTGGGGGAGTGCGAGGTGGGGGGGACTGCGAGGTGGGGGGGAGTGCGAGGTGGGGGGGGGGGGAGTGTGAGGTGGGGGGGAGTGCGAGGTGGGGGGGGTGCGAGGTGGGGGGATGTGCGAGGTGGGGGGGGTGTGAGGTTGGGGAGTGTGAAGTGGGGGGAGTGTGAGGTGTGCGAGGTGGAGGAGTGTGAGGTGTGCGAGGTGGGGGAGTGTGAGGTGGGAGAGTGTGACGTGTGCGAGGAGGGGGTGTGCGAGGTGGAGGAGTGTGAGGTGGGGGAGTGCGAGGTGGGGGAGTGTGAGAGGTGTGAGGTGGGGGAGTGTGAGGTGTACGAGGTGGGGGTGAATGAGGTGGGGGAGTGTGAGGTGTGTAAGGTGGCGGAGTGTGAGGCGGGGGAGTGTGAGGTGTACGAGGTGGGGGAGAATGAGGTGGGGGAGTGTGAGGTGTGCGAGCTGGGGGAGTGTGAGTTGGGGGAGTGTGTGATGGGGGAGTGTGAGATCTACGAGGTGGGGGAGTGTGAGGTGGGAGTGTGCGTGGTGGGGGTGTGAGGTGGGGGAGTGAGGTGTGCAAGGTGGGGAAGTGAGCTGTACGAGGTGGGGGAGTGTGTCGTGTGTGGTGCAGGAGTGTGAGGTGTGCGAGGTGGGGGAATGTGAGGTGGTGGAGTGTGAGGTGTACAAGGTGGGGGAGTGAGGTGGGAAGTGTGAGGTGGGGGAGTGTGAGGTGTACGAGGTGGGGGAGAGTGAGGTGGGGAAGTATGAGGTGTGCGAGGTGGGGAAGTGTGAGGTGTGCAACATGGTGGAGTGTGAGGTGGGGGAGTGTGAGGTGGGGGAGTGTGAGGTGTGCCAGGTGGGGGAATGTGAGGTGGGGGAGTGTGAGGTGTACGAGGTGGGGGAGAGTGAGGTGTGCAAGGTGGAGGAGTGTGAGGTGTACGAGGTGGGGGAGAATGAGGTGGGGGAGTGTGAAGTGTGCGAGGTGGGGGAGTGTGAGGTGTGCAAGGTGGAGTGGGAGGTGGGGGAGTAAGGTGTGCGAGCTGGATGAGTGTGAGATCTACTAGGTGGGGGAGTGTGAGGTGGGGGTGGGGAGTGTGAGGTGGGGAGTGCGAGGTGGGGGAGTGTGTGGTGGGGGAGTGAGGTGTGCGAGGAGGGGGAGTGTGAGGTGTGCTAGGTGGAGGAGTGTGAGGTGTGCGAGGTGGGGGAGTGTGTCGTGTGTGAGGTGGGGAGTGTGAGGTGTGCGAGGTGGGGGAGTGTGTCGTGTGTGAGGTGGGGAGTGTGAGGTGGGGGTTTGAGGTGTACGAGGTGGGGGAGTGTGTCGTGTGAGGTGCAGGAGTGAGGTGTGCGAGGTGGGGAAGTGTGTGGTGTGCGAGGTGGGAGAGTGTGAGGTTTATGGGGGGAGTGCGAGGTGGGCGAGTGCGAGGTGGGCGAGTGCGAGGTGGGGGAGTGCGAGGTGTACGAGGAGGGGGAGTGTGAGCTGGGAGAATGTGGGGTGTGCGAGGTGGGGAAGTGGGAGGTGGAGGAATGCGAGGTGGGGAGTGTGAGGTGTGCTAGGTGGAGGAGTGTGAGGTGTGCGAGGTGGGGGAGTGCGAGGTGGGAGAGTGTGACGTGTGCGAGGAGGGGGAGTGTGAGGTGTACGAGGTGGGGGAGAATGAGGTGGGGGAGTGTGAAGTGTGCGAGGTGGGGGAGTGTGAGGTGTGTAAGGTGGCGGAGTGTGAGGTGGGGGAGTGTGAGGTGTACGAGGTGGGGGAGAATGAGGTGGGCGAGTGTGAGGTGTGCGAGCTGGGGGAGTGTGAGGTGGGGGAGTGTGAGGTGTACGAGGTGGGGAGAATGAGGTGGGAGTGTGCGTGGTGGGGGTGTGCGTGGTGGGGGTGTGAGGTGTGCAAGGTGGGGAAGTGAGGTGTACGAGGTGGGGGGAGTGTGTCGTGTGTGGTGCAGGAGTGTGAGGTGTGCGAGCTGGGGGAATGTGAGGTGGGGGAGTGAGAGGTGTACAAGGTGGGGGAGTGTGAGGTGGGGGAGTGTGAGGTGTACGAGGTGGGGGAGAGTGAGGTGGGGAAGTATGAGGTGTGCGAGGTGGGGAAGTGTGAGGTGTGCAACATGGTGGAGTGTGAGGTGGGGGAGTGTGAGGTGTGCCAGGTGGGGGAATGTGAGGTGGGGGAGTGTGAGGTGTACGAGGTGGGGAAGAGTGAGGTGAGAAAGTGTGAGGTGTGCGAGGTGCGGAAGTGTGAGGTGTGCAAGATGGTGGAGTGTGAGGTGGGGGAGTGTGAGGTGGGGGAGTGTGAGGTGTGCCAGGTTGGGGAGTGTGAGGTGGGGGAGTGTGCGGTGTACGAGTGGGGGAGAATGAGGTGGGGGAGTGTGAGGTGTGCGAGGTGGGGGAGTGTGAGATGTGTAAGGCGGCGGAGTGTGAGGTGGGGGAGTGCGAGGTGGGGGAGTGTGAGGTGTGCGAGGTGGGGGAGTGTGAGGTAGGGAATTGTGAGGTGTGGGGGAGTAAGGTGTGTCAGCTGGGGTAGTGAGGTGGGGCGAGTGTGAGGTGGGGGGAGTGTGAGGTGTGGGAGTGTGAGGTAAGGGAGTGAGGTGTGCGCGGTGGGGGAGTAGGAGGTGTGGGGGTGTGTGAGGTAGGGGAGTGTGAGGTGGGGAATTGTGAGGTGTATGAGGAGGGGGTGTGTGAGATGCGGACTGTGATGTGTGCGAGGTGGGGGAGTGTGAGGTGTGCAAGGTGGAGTGGGAGGTGGGGGAGTGAGGTGTACGAGCTGGATGAGTGTGAGATCTAGGTGGGGGAGTGAGAGGTGGGGGAGTGCGAGGTGGGGGGGACTGCGAGCTGGGGGGGGAGTGCGAGGTGGTGGGGGAGTGCGAGGTGGGGGGGGGGGTGCGAGGTGGGGGATGTGTGAGGTTGGGGAGTGTGAGGTAGGGGGAGTGTGAGGTGTGCGAGGTGGAGGAGTGTGAGGTGTGCGAGGTGGGGGAGTGCGAGGTGGGAGAGTGTGACGTGTGCGAGGAGGGGGAGTGTGAGGTGTGCGAGGTGGGGGAGTGCGAGGTGGGGGAGTGTGAGAGGTGCGAAGTGGGGGAGTGTGAGGTGTACGAGGTGGGGGAGTGTGAGGTGTGCGAGGTGGGGAAGTGGGAGGGGTGAGGTGGAGGAATGCGAGGTGGGGACTGTGAGGTGTGCTAGGTGGGGGAGTGTGAGGTGTACAACGTGGGGGAGTGGGAGGTGTGCGAGGTGGGGGGAGTGAGCTGGCGGAATGTGAGGTGGGGAGTGTGAGGTGTGCGAGGAGGAGGAGTGTGAGGTGGGGGTGTGTGTCGTGTGTGAGGTGGGGAGTGTGAGGTGGGGGTTTGAGGTGTACGAGGTGGGGGAGTGTGTCGTGTGAGGTGCAGGAGTGAGGTGTGCGAGGTGGGGTAGTGTGTGGTGTGCGAGGTGGGTGAGTGAGCTTTGCGAGGTGAGGGAGTGCGAGGTGGGCGAGTGCGAGGTGGGGAGTGCAAGGTGGGGGAGTGTGAGGTGTGCAAGGTGGGGGAGTGTGAGGTGTACGAGGTGGGGGAGTGTGAGGTGTGCGAGGTGGGGGGTGTGAGGTGTGTAAGGTGGCGGAGTGAGGTGGGGGAGTGTGAGGTGTGCGAGGTGGGGGGGGTGAGGTAGGGAATTGTGAGGTGTGGGGGAGTGAGGTGTGTAAGCTGGGGGAGTGTGAGGTGTACGAGGTGGGGGAGAATGAGGTGGGGGAGTGTGAGGTGTGCGAGCTGGGGGAGTGTGAGGTGGGGGAGTGTGAGGTGTACGAGGTGGGGGAGAATGAGGTGGGAGTGTGTCTGGTGGGGGGGATGTGGTGGGGGAGTGTGAGATCTACGAGGTGGGGGAGTGTGAGGTGGGAGTGTGCGTGGTGGGGGTGTGCGTGGTGGGTGTGTGAGGTGTGCAAGGTGGGGGAGTGTGAGGTGTACAAGGTTGGGGAGTGTGAGGTGGGAAGTGTGAGGTGGGGGAGTGTGAGGTGTACGAGGTGGGGGAGTGTGTGGTGGGGGAGTGTGAGGTGTACGAGGTGGGGGAGAGTGAGGTGTGCGAGGTGGAGGAGTGTGAGGTGTGCGAGGTGGGGGAGTGCGAGGTGGGGGAGTGTGAGGTGTACGAGGTGGGGGAGAATGAGGTGTGCGAGGTGGGGGAGTGTGATGTGTGTAAGGTGGCGGAGTGTGAGGTGGGGGAGTGTGAGGTGTACGAGGTGGGGGAGTGTGAGGTGTGCGAGCTGGGGGAGTGTGAGGTGGGGGAGTGTGAGGTGTACGAGGTGGGGGAGAATGAGGTGGGAGTGTGTGTGGTGGGGGGGGTGTGGTGGGGGAGTGTGATGGGGGAGTGTGAGATCTACGAGGTGGGGGAGTGTGAGGTGGGGGAGTGTGAGGTGGGAGTGTGCGTGGTGGCGGTGTACGTGGTGGGGGTGTGAGGTGGGGGAGTGTGAGGTGTGCAAGGTGGGGGAGTGTGAGGTGTACGAGGTGGGGGAGTGCGTCGTGTGTGGTGCAGGAGTGTGAGGTGTGCGAGGTGGGGGAATGTGAGGTGGGGGAGTGTGAGGTGTACAAGGTGGGGGAGTGTGAGGTGGGGGAGTGTGAGGTGTACGAGGTGGGGGAGAGTGAGGTCGGGAAGTATGAGGTGTGCGAGGTGGGGAAGTGTGAGGTGTGCAACATGGTGGAGTGTGAGGTTGGGGAGTGTGAGGTGGGGGAGTGTGAGGTGTGACAGGTGGGGGAATGTGAGGTGGGGGAGTGTGAGGTGTACGAGGTGGGGGAGAGTGAGGTGGGGAAGTGTTAGGTGTGCGAGGTGGGGAAGTGTGAGGTGTGCAAGATGGGGGAGTGTGAGGTGGGGGAGTGTGAGGTGTACGAGGTGGGGGAGTGTGAGGTGTGCGAGGTGAGGGAGTGTGAGGTGGGAAGTGTGAGGTGGGGGAGTGTGAGGTGTACGAGGTGGGGGAGAGTGAGGTGGGGAAGTATGAGGTGTGCGAGGTGGGGAAGTGTGAGGTGTGCAACATGGTGGAGTGTGAGGTGGGGGAGTGTGAGGTGGGGGAGTGTGAGGTGTGCCAGGTTGGGGAGTGTGAGGTGGGGGAGTGTGCGGTGTACGAGTGGGGGAGAATGAGGTGTGTAAGGCGGCGGAGTGTGAGGTGGGGGAGTGTGAGTTGTACGAGGTGGGGAAGTGCGAGGTGGGGGAGTGTGAGGTGTGCGAGGTGGGGGAGTGTGAGATAGGGAATTGTGAGGTCTGGGGGAGTGAGGTGTGTAAGCTGGGGTAGTGAGGTGGGGGAGTGTGAGGTGGGGGAGTGTGAGGTGGGGGGAGTGTGAGGTGTGGGAGTGTGAGGTAAGGGAGTGAGGTGGGGGAGTAGGAGGTGTGGGGGTGTGTGAGGTGGGGGAGTGTGAGGTGTATGAGGAGGGGGTGTGTGAGATGCGGACTGTGATGTGTGCGAGGTGGGGGAGTGTGAGGTGGGGGAGTGAGGTGTGCGAGCTGGATGAGTGTGAGATCTAGGTGGGGGAGTGGGAGGTGCAGGAGTGCGAGGTGGGGGGGACTGCGAGGTGGGGGGGGAGTGCGAAGTGGGGGGTGCGAGGTGGGGGGTGTGTGAGGTTGGGGAGTGTGAGGTGGGGGGAGTGTGAGGTGTGCGAGGTGGAGGAGTGTGAGGTGTGCAAGGTGGGGGAGTGTGAGGTGGGAGAGTGTGAGGTGTGCGAGGAGGGGGAGTGTGAGGTGTGCGAGGTGGGGGAGTGCGAGGTGGGGGAGTGTGAGAGGTGCGAAGTGGGGGAGTGTGAGGTGTACGAGGTGGGGGAGAATGAGGTGGGGGAGTGTGTGGTGTGCGAGGTGGGGGAGTGTGAGGTGTGTAACGTGGCGGAGTGTGAGGTGGGGGAGTGTGAGGTGTACGAGGTGGGGGAGAATGAGGTGGGGGAGTGTGAGGTGTGCGAGCTGGGGGAGTGTGAGGTGGGGGAGTGTGAGGTGTACGAGGTGGGGGAGAATGAGGTGGGGGAGTGTGAGGTGTACGAGGTGGGGGAGAATGAGGTGGGGGAGTGTGAGATGTGCGAGCTAGGGGAGTGTGAGGTGTACGAGGTGGGGGAGAATGAGCTGGGGGAGTGTGAAGTGTGTAAGGCGGGGGAGTGTGAGGTGGGGGAGTGTGAGGTGTACGAGGTGGGGGAGAATGAGGTGGGGGAGTGTTACGTGTGCGAGGTGGGGGGGAGTGAGGTGTGTAAGCTGGGGGAGTGTGAGGTGGGGGTGTGAGGTGGGGGAGTGTGAGGTGTGCGGTGTGGGGGGGTGTGAGCTGGGGGAGTGTGAGGTATATGAGGTGGGGGAGTGTGAGATGCGGACTGTGATGTGTGCGAGGTGGGGGAGTGTGAGGTGGGGGAGTGCGAGGTGTGCAAGGTGGAGTGGGAGGTGGGGGAGTGAGGTGTGCGAGCTGGATGAGTGTGAGATCTACTAGGTGGGGGAGTGTGAGGTGGGGGTGGGGAGTGTGAGGTGGGGAGTGCGAGGTGGGGGAGTGTGTGGTGGGGGAGTGAGGTGTGCGAGGAGGGGGAGTGTGAGGTGTGCTAGGTGGAGGAGTGTGAGGTGTGCGAGGTGGGGGAGTGTGTCGTGTGTGAGGTGGGGAGTGTGAGGTGGGGGAGTGTGTCGTGTGTGAGGTGGGGAGTGTGAGGTGGGGGTTTGAGGTGTACGAGGTGGGGGAGTGTGTCGTGTGAGGTGCAGGAGTGAGGTGTGCGAGGTGGGAGAGTGTGAGGTTTATGGGGGGAGTGCGAGGTGGGCGAGTGCGAGGTGGGCGAGTGCGAGGTGGGGGAGTGTGAAGTGTGCGAGGTGGGGGGGAGTGAGGTGTGTAAGCTGGGGGAGTGTGAGGTGGGGGTGTGAGGTGGGGGAGTGTGAGGTGTGCGGTGTGGGGGGGTGTGAGCTGGGGGAGTGTGAGGTATATGAGGTGGGGGAGTGTGAGATGCGGACTGTGATGTGTGCGAGGTGGGGGAGTGTGAGGTGGGGGAGTGCGAGGTGTGCAAGGTGGAGTGGGAGGTGGGGGAGTGAGGTGTGCGAGCTGGATGAGTGTGAGATCTACTAGGTGGGGGAGTGTGAGGTGGGGGTGGGGAGTGTGAGGTGGGGAGTGCGAGGTGGGGGAGTGTGTGGTGGGGGAGTGAGGTGTGCGAGGAGGGGGAGTGTGAGGTGTGCTAGGTGGAGGAGTGTGAGGTGTGCGAGGTGGGGGAGTGTGTCGTGTGTGAGGTGGGGAGTGTGAGGTGTGCGAGGTGGGGGAGTGTGTCGTGTGTGAGGTGGGGAGTGTGAGGTGGGGGTTTGAGGTGTACGAGGTGGGGGAGTGTGTCGTGTGAGGTGCAGGAGTGTGGTGTGCGAGGTGGGAGAGTGTGAGGTTTATGGGGGGAGTGCGAGGTGGGCGAGTGCGAGGTGGGCGAGTGCGAGGTGGGGGAGTGTGAGGTGTACGAGGTGGGGGAGTGTGAGATTTATGGGG
The DNA here is from genome assembly GCF_047496885.1 of Scyliorhinus torazame. Taxonomy (NCBI): domain Eukaryota; kingdom Metazoa; phylum Chordata; class Chondrichthyes; order Carcharhiniformes; family Scyliorhinidae; genus Scyliorhinus; species Scyliorhinus torazame. The sequence goes on along the minus strand of NC_092725.1, from coordinate 25,912,629 downwards.
GGAGTGTGAGGTGGGGGAGTGTGAGGTTTATGGCGGGGGTGTGCGAGGTGGAGGAGTGTGAGGTGGGGGAGTGTGCGAGGTGGTGGATTGTGAGGTGTACAATGTGGGGGGGTATGAGGTGGAGGAGTGTGAGGTGGGGGGGTGTTTGGGGAGTGTGAGATCTACGAGGTGGGGAAGTGTGAGGTGTGCGAGGAGGGGGAGTGTGAGCTGGGAGAATGTGGGGTGTGCGAGGTGGGGAAGTGTGAGGTGGAGGAATGCGAGGTGGGGAGTGTGAGGTGTGCGAGGTGGGGGAGTGTGAGGTGTACAACGTGGGGGAGTGGGAGGTGTGCGAAGTGGGGGAGTGTGAGCTGGCGGAATGTGAGGTGGGGAGTGTGAGGTGTGCGAGGTGGGGGAGTGTGTCGTGTGAGGTGCAGGAGTGAGGTGTGCGAGGTGGGGAAGTGTGTGGTGTGCGAGGTGGGTGAGTGTGAGCTTTGCGAGGTGGGCGAGTGCGAGGTGGGCGAGTGCGAGGTGTGGGAGTGCGAGGTAGGGGAGTGTGAGATGTGCGAGGTGGGGGAGTGTGAGGTGTACGAGGTGGGGGAGAATGAGATGGGGGAGTGTGAGGTGTGCGAGGTGGGGGGGTGTGAGGTGTGTCAGGTGGCAGAGTGTGAGGTGTGCGAGGTGGGGGAGTGTGAGGTAGGGAATTGTGAGGTGTGGGTGAGTGAGGTGTGTAAGCTGGGGGAGTGTGAGGTGGGGGAGTGTGAGGTGGGGGGAGTGTGAGGTGGGGGAGTGGGAGGTGGGGGGGAGTGTGAAGTGTGCGAGGTGGGGGAGTAGGAGGTGTGGGGGTGTGTGAGGTGGGGGAGTGTGAGGTGGGGGGGAGTGTGAGGTGTGCGAGGTGGGGGTGTGTGAGGTGGGGGGAGTGTGAGGTGGAGTGCGAGGTGGGGGAGTGTGAGGTGTACGAGGTGGGGGAGTGTGAGGTTTATGGGGAGAGTGAGTTGGGGGAGTGTGAGGTTTATGGCGGGGGTGTGCGAGGTGGAGGAGTGTGAGGTGTGGGAGTGTGCGAGGTGGTGGATTGTGAGGTGTACAATGTGGGGGGGTATGAGGTGGGGGAGTGTGAGGTGGGGGAGTGTGAGGTGGGGGGGGTGTTTGGGGAGTGTGAGATCTACGAGGTGGTGAAGTGTGAGGTGTGCGAGGAGGGAGAGTGTGAGCTGGGAGAATGTGAGGTGTGCAAGGTGGGGGAGTGTGAGGTGTGCGAGGAGGGGGAGTGTGAGGTGGGGGAGTGTGAGGTGTGCGAGGTGGGGAAGTGGGAGGTGTGAGGTGGAGGAATGCGAGGTGGGGAGTGTGAGGTGTGCAACATGGGGGAGTGTGAGGTGGGGGAGTGTGAGGTGGGGGAGTGTGAGGTGTGCCAGGTGGGGGAATGTGAGGTGGGGGAGTGTGAGGTGTACGAGGTGGGGGTGAGTGAGGTGGGGAAGTGTGAGGTGTGCGAGGTGGGGGAGTGTGAGGTGTGCCAGGTTGGGGAGTGTGATGTGGGGGAGTGTGCGGTGTACGAGGTGGGGGAGAATGAGGTGGGGGAGTGTGAGATGTGCGAGATGGGGGAGCGTGAGGTGTGTAAGGCGGCGGAGTGTGAGGTGGGGGAGTGTGAGGTGTACGAGGTGGGGGAGTGCGAGGTGGGGGAGTGTGGGGAGTGTGAGGTGGGGAATTGTGAGGTGTGGGGGAGTGAGGTGTGTAAGCTGGGGTAGTGAGGTGGGGGAGTGTGAGGTGGGGGAGTGTGAGGTGGGGGAGTGTGAGGTGAGGGGAGTGTGAGGTGGGGGAGTGTGAGGTAAGGGAGTGAGGTGTGCGAGGTGGGGAAGTAGGAGGTGTAGGGGAGTGTGAGGTGGGGGAGTGTGAGGTGTATGAGGAGGGTGTGTGTGAGATGTGGACTGTGATGTGTGCGAGGTGGGGGAGTGTGAGGTTGTGAGGTGGGGGAGTGCGAGGTGTGCAAGGTGGAGTGGGAGGTGGGGGAGTGAGGTGTGAGATCTAGGTGGGGGAGTGAGTGGTGGGGGACTGCGAGGTGGGGGGGAGTGCGAGGTGGGGGGGGGAGTGTGAGGTGGGGGGGAGTGCGAGGTGGGGGGGGTGTGCGAGGTGGGGGGGTGTGCGAGGTGGGGGGGGTGTGAGGTTGGGGAGTGTGAAGTGGGGGGAGTGTGAGGTGTGCGAGGTGGAGGAGTGTGAGGTGTGCGAGGTGGGGGAGTGTGAGGTGGGAGAGTGTGACGTGTGCGAGGAGGGGGAGTGTGAGGTGTGCGAGGTGGAGGAGTGTGAGGTGGGGGAGTGCGAGGTGGGGGAGTGTGAGAGGTGTGAGGCGGGGGAGTGTGAGGTGTACGAGGTGGGGGAGAATGAGGTGGGGGAGTGTGAGGTGTGCGAGCTGGGGGAGTGTGAGTTGGGGGAGTGTGTGATGGGGGAGTGTGAGATCTACGAGGTGGGGGAGTGTGAGGTGGGAGTGTGCGTGGTGGGGGTGTGAGGTGTGCAAGGTGGGGAAGTGAGCTGTACGAGGTGGGGGAGTGTGTCGTGTGTGGTGCAGGAGTGCGAGGTGGGGGAATGTGAGGTGGTGGAGTGTGAGGTGTACAAGGTGGGGGAGAGTGAGGTGGGGAAGTATGAGGTGTGCGAGGTGGGGAAGTGTGAGGTGTGCAACATGGTGGAGTGTGAGGTGGGGGAGTGTGAGGTGGGGGAGTGTGAGGTGTGCCAGGTGGGGGAGAGTGAGGTGGGGAAGTATGAGGTGTGCGAGGTGGGGAAGTGTGAGGTGTGCAACATGGTGGAGTGTGAGGTGGGGGAGTGTGAGGTGGGGGAGTGTGAGGTGTGCCAGGTGGGGGAATGTGAGGTGGGGGAGTGTGAGGTGTACGAGGTGGGGGAGAGTGAGGTGTGCAAGGTGGAGGAGTGTGAGGTGTACGAGGTGGGGGAGAATGAGGTGGGGGAGTGTGAAGTGTGCGAGGTGGGGGAGTGTGAGGTGTGTAAGCTGGGGGAGTGTGAGGTGGGGGTGTGAGGTGGGGGAGTGTGAGGTGTGCGGTGTGGGGGGGTGTGAGCTGGGGGAGTGTGAGGTATATGAGGTGGGGGAGTGTGAGATGCGGACTGTGATGTGTGCGAGGTGGGGGAGTGTGAGGTGGGGGAGTGCGAGGTGTGCAAGGTGGAGTGGGAGGTGGGGGAGTAAGGTGTGCGAGCTGGATGAGTGTGAGATCTACTAGGTGGGGGAGTGTGAGGTGGGGGTGGGGAGTGTGAGGTGGGAGTGCGAGGTGGGGGAGTGTGTGGTGGGGGAGTGAGGTGTGCGAGGAGGGGGAGTGTGAGGTGTGCTAGGTGGAGGAGTGTGAGGTGTGCGAGGTGGGGGAGTGTGTCGTGTGTGAGGTGGGGAGTGTGAGGTGTGCGAGGTGGGGGAGTGTGTCGTGTGTGAGGTGGGGAGTGTGAGGTGGGGGTTTGAGGTGTACGAGGTGGGGGAGTGTGTCGTGTGAGGTGCAGGAGTGAGGTGTGCGAGGTGGGGAAGTGTGTGGTGTGCGAGGTGGGAGAGTGTGAGGTTTATGGGGGGAGTGCGAGGTGGGCGAGTGCGAGGTGGGCGAGTGCGAGGTGGGCGAGTGCGAGGTGGGGGAGTGTGAGGTGTACGAGGAGGGGGAGTGTGAGCTGGGAGAATGTGGGGTGTGCGAGGTGGGGAAGTGGGAGGTGGAGAAATGCGAGGTGGGGAGTGTGAGGTGTGCTAGGTGGGGGAGTGTGAGGTGTACAACGTGGGGGAGTGGGAGGTGTGCGAAGTGGGGGAGTGTGAGCTGGCGGAATGTGAGGTGGGGAGTGTGAGGTGTGCGAGGAGGGGGAGTGTGAGGTGTGCGAGGTGGGGGAGTGTGTCGTGTGAGGTGCAGGAGTGAGGTGTGCGAGGTGGGGAAGTGTGTGGTGTGCGAGGTGGGTGAGTGTGAGCTTTGCGAGGTGGGCGAGTGCGAGGTGGGCGAGTGCGAGGTGTGGGAGTGCGAGGTAGGGGAGTGTGAGATGTGCGAGGTGGGGGAGTGTGAGGTGTACGAGGTGGGGGAGAATGAGATGGGGGAGTGTGAGGTGTGCGAGGTGGGGGGGTGTGAGGTGTGTCAGGTGGCAGAGTGTGAGGTGTGCGAGGTGGGGGAGTGTGAGGTAGGGAATTGTGAGGTGTGGGTGAGTGAGGTGTGTAAGCTGGGGGAGTGTGAGGTGGGGGAGTGTGAGGTGGGGGAGTGTGAGGTGGGGGGAGTGTGAGGTGGGGGAGTGGGAGAGGTGGGGGGGAGTGTGAGGTGGGGGAGTGTGAGGTGTACGAGGTGGGGAAGTGTGAGGTAGGGAATTGTGAGGTGTGGGTGAGTGAGGTGTGTAAGCTGGGGGAGTGTGAGGTGGGGGAGTGTGAGGTGGGGGGAGTGGGAGGTGGGGGAGTGGGAGGTGGGGGGAGTGTGAAGTGTGCGAGGTGGGGGAGTAGGAGGTGTGGGGGTGTGTGAGGTGGGGGAGTGTGAGGTGGGGGGGGAGTGTGAGGTGTGCGAGGTGGGGGTGTGTGAGGTGGGGGGAGTGTGAGGTGGAGTGCGAGGTGGGGAGTGTGAGGTGTACGAGGTGGGGGAGTGTGAGGTTTATGGGGAGTGAGTTGGGCGAGTGTGAGGTTTATGGCGGGGGTGTGCGAGGTGGAGGAGTGTGAGGTGTGGGAGTGTGCGAGGTGGTGGATTGTGAGGTGTATAATGTTGGGGGGTATAAGGTGGGGGAGTGTGAGGTGGGGGAGTGTGAGGTTGGGGGGGTGTTTGGGGAGTGTGAGATCTACGAGGTGGTGAAGTGTGAGGTGTGCGAGGAGGGAGAGTGTGAGCTGGGAGAATGTGAGGTGTGCAAGGTGGGGGAGTGTGAGGTGTGCGAGGAGGGGGAGTGTGAGGTGGGGGAGTGTGAGGTGTGCGAGGTGGGGAAGTGGGAGGTGTGAGGTGGAGGAATGCGAGGTGGGGAGTGTGAGGTGTGCTAGGTGGGGGAGTGTGAGGTGTACAACGTGGGGGAGTGGGAGGTGTGCGAGGTGGGGGGGTGTGAGGTGTGTAAGGTGGCGGAGTGTGAGGTGGGGGAGTGTGAGGTGTGCGAGGTGGGGGAGTGTGAGGTAGGGAATTGTGAGGTGTGGGGGAGTGAGGTGTGTAAGCTGGGGGAGTGTGAGGTGTGCGAGGTGAGGGAGTGTGAGGTGGGAAGTGTGAGGTGGGGGGAGTGTGAGGTGTACGAGGTGGGGGAGAGTGAGGTGGGGAAGTATGAGGTGTGCGAGGTGGGGAAGTGTGAGGTGTGCAACATGGTGGAGTGTGAGGTGGGGGAGTGTGAGGTGGGGGAGTGTGAGGTGTGCCAGGTTGGGGAGTGTGAGGTGGGGGAGTGTGCGGTGTACGAGTGGGGGAGAATGAGGTGTGTAAGGCGGCGGAGTGTGAGGTGGGGGAGTGTGAGTTGTACGAGGTGGGGAAGTGCGAGGTGGGGGAGTGTGAGGTGTGCGAGGTGGGGGAGTGTGAGATAGGGAATTGTGAGGTCTGGGGGAGTGAGGTGTGTAAGCTGGGGTAGTGAGGTGGGGGAGTGTGAGGTGGGGGAGTGTGAGGTGGGGGAGTGTGAGGTGGGGGGAGTGTGAGGTGTGGGAGTGTGAGGTAAGGGAGTGAGGTGGGGGAGTAGGAGGTGTGGGGGTGTGTGAGGTGGGGGAGTGTGAGGTGTATGAGGAGGGGGTGTGTGAGATGCGGACTGTGATGTGTGCGAGGTGGGGGAGTGTGAGGTGGGGGAGTGAGGTGTGCGAGCTGGATGAGTGTGAGATCTAGGTGGGGGAGTGGGAGGTGCAGGAGTGCGAGGTGGGGGGGACTGCGAGGTGGGGGGGGAGTGCGAAGTGGGGGGTGCGAGGTGGGGGGTGTGTGAGGTTGGGGAGTGTGAGGTGGGGGGAGTGTGAGGTGTGCGAGGTGGAGGAGTGTGAGGTGTGCAAGGTGGGGGAGTGTGAGGTGGGAGAGTGTGAGGTGTGCGAGGAGGGGGAGTGTGAGGTGTGCGAGGTGGGGGAGTGCGAGGTGGGGGAGTGTGAGAGGTGCGAAGTGGGGGAGTGTGAGGTGTACGAGGTGGGGGAGAATGAGGTGGGGGAGTGTGTGGTGTGCGAGGTGGGGGAGTGTGAGGTGTGTAACGTGGCGGAGTGTGAGGTGGGGGAGTGTGAGGTGTACGAGGTGGGGGAGAATGAGGTGGGGGAGTGTGAGGTGTGCGAGCTGGGGGAGTGTGAGGTGGGGGAGTGTGAGGTGTACGAGGTGGGGGAGAATGAGGTGGGGGAGTGTGAGGTGTACGAGGTGGGGGAGAATGAGGTGGGGGAGTGTGAGATGTGCGAGCTAGGGGAGTGTGAGGTGTACGAGGTGGGGGAGAATGAGCTGGGGGAGTGTGAAGTGTGTAAGGCGGGGGAGTGTGAGGTGGGGGAGTGTGAGGTGTACGAGGTGGGGGAGAATGAGGTGGGGGAGTGTTACGTGTGCGAGGTGGGGGGGAGTGAGGTGTGTAAGCTGGGGGAGTGTGAGGTGGGGGTGTGAGGTGGGGGAGTGTGAGGTGTGCGGTGTGGGGGGGGTGTGAGCTGGGGGAGTGTGAGGTATATGAGGTGGGGGAGTGTGAGATGCGGACTGTGATGTGTGCGAGGTGGGGGAGTGTGAGGTGGGGGAGTGCGAGGTGTGCAAGGTGGAGTGGGAGGTGGGGGAGTGAGGTGTGCGAGCTGGATGAGTGTGAGATCTACTAGGTGGGGGAGTGTGAGGTGGGGGTGGGGAGTGTGAGGTGGGGAGTGCGAGGTGGGGGAGTGTGTGGTGGGGGAGTGAGGTGTGCGAGGAGGGGGAGTGTGAGGTGTGCTAGGTGGAGGAGTGGGAGGTGTGCGAGGTGGGGGAGTGTGTCGTGTGTGAGGTGGGGAGTGTGAGGTGTGCGAGGTGGGGGAGTGTGTCGTGTGTGAGGTGGGGAGTGTGAGGTGGGGGTTTGAGGTGTACGAGGTGGGGGAGTGTGTCGTGTGAGGTGCAGGAGTGAGGTGTGCGAGGTGGGGAAGTGTGTGGTGTGCGAGGTGGGAGAGTGTGAGGTTTATGGGGGGAGTGCGAGGTGGGCGAGTGCGAGGTGGGCGAGTGCGAGGTGGGGGAGTGTGAGGTGTACGAGGTGGGGGAGTGTGAGATTTATGGGGGGAGTGTGAGGTGGGGGAGTGTGAGGTTTATGGCGGGGGTGTGCGAGGTGGAGGAGTGTGAGGTGGGGGAGTGTGCGAGGTGGTGGATTGTGAGGTGTACAATGTGGGGGGGTATGAGGTGGGGAATGTGAGGGGGGAGTGTGAGGTGGGGGGGTGTTTGGGGAGTGTGAGATCTACGAGGTGGGGAAGTGTGAGGTGTGCGAGGAGGGGGAGTGTGAGCTGGGAGAATGTGGGGTGTGCGAGGTGGGGAGTGTGAGGTGTGCGAGGTGGGGGAGTGTGAGGTGTACAACGTGGGGGAGTGGGAGGTGTGCGAAGTGGGGGAGTGTGAGCTGGCGGAATGTGAGGTGGGGAGTGTGAGGTGTGCGAGGAGGGGGAGTGTGAGGTGTGCGAGGTGGGGGAGTGTGTCGTGTGAGGTGCAGGAGTGAGGTGTGCGAGGTGGGGAAGTGTGTGGTGTGCGAGGTGGGTGAGTGTGAGCTTTGCGAGGTGGGCGAGTGCGAGGTGGGCGAGTGCGAGGTGTGGGAGTGCGAGGTAGGGGAGTGTGAGATGTGCGAGGTGGGGGAGTGTGAGGTGTACGAGGTGGGGGAGAATGAGATGGGGGAGTGTGAGGTGTGCGAGGTGGGGGGGTGTGAGGTGTGTCAGGTGGCAGAGTGTGAGGTGTGCGAGGTGGGGGAGTGTGAGGTAGGGAATTGTGAGGTGTGGGTGAGTGAGGTGTGTAAGCTGGGGGAGTGTGAGGTGGGGGAGTGTGAGGTGGGGGGAGTGTGAGGTGGGGGAGTGGGAGGTGGGGGGGAGTGTGAAGTGTGCGAGGTGGGGGAGTAGGAGGTGTGGGGGTGTGTGAGGTGGGGGAGTGTGAGGTGGGGGGGAGTGTGAGGTGTGCGAGGTGGGGGTGTGTGAGGTGGGGGGAGTGTGAGGTGGAGTGCGAGGTGGGGGAGTGTGAGGTGTACGAGGTGGGGGAGTGTGAGGTTTATGGGGAGAGTGAGTTGGGGGAGTGTGAGGTTTATGGCGGGGGTGTGCGAGGTGGAGGAGTGTGAGGTGTGGGAGTGTGCGAGGTGGTGGATTGTGAGGTGTACAATGTGGGGGGGTATGAGGTGGGGGAGTGTGAGGTGGGGGAGTGTGAGGTGGGGGGGGTGTTTGGGGAGTGTGAGATCTACGAGGTGGTGAAGTGTGAGGTGTGCGAGGAGGGAGAGTGTGAGCTGGGAGAATGTGAGGTGTGCAAGGTGGGGGAGTGTGAGGTGTGCGAGGAGGGGGAGTGTGAGGTGGGGGAGTGTGAGGTGTGCGAGGTGGGGAAGTGGGAGGTGTGAGGTGGAGGAATGCGAGGTGGGGAGTGTGAGGTGTGCAACATGGGGGAGTGTGAGGTGGGGGAGTGTGAGGTGGGGGAGTGTGAGGTGTGCCAGGTGGGGGAATGTGAGGTGGGGGAGTGTGAGGTGTACGAGGTGGGGGAGAGTGAGGTGGGGAAGTGTGAGGTGTGCGAGGTGGGGGAGTGTGAGGTGTGCCAGGTTGGGGAGTGTGATGTGGGGGAGTGTGCGGTGTACGAGGTGGGGGAGAATGAGGTGGGGGAGTGTGAGATGTGCGAGATGGGGGAGCGTGAGGTGTGTAAGGCGGCGGAGTGTGAGGTGGGGGAGTGTGAGGTGTACGAGGTGGGGGAGTGCGAGGTGGGGGAGTGTGAGGTGTGCGAGGTGGGGGAGTGTGAGGTGGGGAATTGTGAGGTGTGGGGGAGTGAGGTGTGTAAGCTGGGGTAGTGAGGTGGGGGAGTGTGAGGTGGGGGAGTGTGAGGTGAGGGGAGTGTGAGGTGGGGGAGTGTGAGGTAAGGGAGTGAGGTGTGCGAGGTGGGGAAGTAGGAGGTGTAGGGGAGTGTGAGGTGGGGGAGTGTGAGGTGTATGAGGAGGGTGTGTGTGAGATGTGGACTGTGATGTGTGCGAGGTGGGGGAGTGTGAGGTTGTGAGGTGGGGGAGTGCGAGGTGTGCAAGGTGGAGTGGGAGGTGGGGGAGTGAGGTGTGAGATCTAGGTGGGGGAGTGAGTGGTGGGGGACTGCGAGGTGGGGGGGAGTGCGAGGTGGGGGGGGGAGTGTGAGGTGGGGGGGAGTGCGAGGTGGGGGGGGGGTGCGAGGTGGGGGGGTGTGCGAGGTGGGGGGGGTGTGAGGTTGGGGAGTGTGAAGTGGGGGGAGTGTGAGGTGTGCGAGGTGGAGGAGTGTGAGGTGTGCGAGGTGGGGGAGTGTGAGGTGGGAGAGTGTGACGTGTGCGAGGAGGGGGAGTGTGAGGTGTGCGAGGTGGAGGAGTGTGAGGTGGGGGAGTGCGAGGTGGGGGAGTGTGAGAGGTGTGAGGCGGGGGAGTGTGAGGTGTACGAGGTGGGGGAGAATGAGGTGGGGGAGTGTGAGGTGTGCGAGCTGGGGGAGTGTGAGTTGGGGGAGTGTGTGATGGGGGAGTGTGAGATCTACGAGGTGGGGGAGTGTGAGGTGGGAGTGTGCGTGGTGGGGGTGTGAGGTGTGCAAGGTGGGGAAGTGAGCTGTACGAGGTGGGGGAGTGTGTCGTGTGTGGTGCAGGAGTGCGAGGTGGGGGAATGTGAGGTGGTGGAGTGTGAGGTGTACAAGGTGGGGGAGAGTGAGGTGGGGAAGTATGAGGTGTGCGAGGTGGGGAAGTGTGAGGTGTGCAACATGGTGGAGTGTGAGGTGGGGGAGTGTGAGGTGGGGGAGTGTGAGGTGTGCCAGGTGGGGGAGAGTGAGGTGGGGAAGTATGAGGTGTGCGAGGTGGGGAAGTGTGAGGTGTGCAACATGGTGGAGTGTGAGGTGGGGGAGTGTGAGGTGGGGGAGTGTGAGGTGTGCCAGGTGGGGGAATGTGAGGTGGGGGAGTGTGAGGTGTACGAGGTGGGGGAGAGTGAGGTGTGCAAGGTGGAGGAGTGTGAGGTGTACGAGGTGGGGGAGAATGAGGTGGGGGAGTGTGAAGTGTGCGAGGTGGGGGAGTGTGAGGTGTGTAAGCTGGGGGAGTGTGAGGTGGGGGTGTGAGGTGGGGGAGTGTGAGGTGTGCGGTGTGGGGGGGTGTGAGCTGGGGGAGTGTGAGGTATATGAGGTGGGGGAGTGTGAGATGCGGACTGTGATGTGTGCGAGGTGGGGGAGTGTGAGGTGGGGGAGTGCGAGGTGTGCAAGGTGGAGTGGGAGGTGGGGGAGTAAGGTGTGCGAGCTGGATGAGTGTGAGATCTACTAGGTGGGGGAGTGTGAGGTGGGGGTGGGGAGTGTGAGGTGGGGAGTGCGAGGTGGGGGAGTGTGTGGTGGGGGAGTGAGGTGTGCGAGGAGGGGGAGTGTGAGGTGTGCTAGGTGGAGGAGTGTGAGGTGTGCGAGGTGGGGGAGTGTGTCGTGTGTGAGGTGGGGAGTGTGAGGTGTGCGAGGTGGGGGAGTGTGTCGTGTGTGAGGTGGGGAGTGTGAGGTGGGGGTTTGAGGTGTACGAGGTGGGGGAGTGTGTCGTGTGAGGTGCAGGAGTGAGGTGTGCGAGGTGGGGAAGTGTGTGGTGTGCGAGGTGGGAGAGTGTGAGGTTTATGGGGGGAGTGCGAGGTGGGCGAGTGCGAGGTGGGCGAGTGCGAGGTGGGCGAGTGCGAGGTGGGCGAGTGCGAGGTGGGGGAGTGTGAGGTGTACGAGGAGGGGGAGTGTGAGCTGGGAGAATGTGGGGTGTGCGAGGTGGGGAAGTGGGAGGTGGAGAAATGCGAGGTGGGGAGTGTGAGGTGTGCTAGGTGGGGGAGTGTGAGGTGTACAACGTGGGGGAGTGGGAGGTGTGCGAAGTGGGGGAGTGTGAGCTGGCGGAATGTGAGGTGGGGAGTGTGAGGTGTGCGAGGAGGGGGAGTGTGAGGTGTGCGAGGTGGGGGAGTGTGTCGTGTGAGGTGCAGGAGTGAGGTGTGCGAGGTGGGGAAGTGTGTGGTGTGCGAGGTGGGTGAGTGTGAGCTTTGCGAGGTGGGCGAGTGCGAGGTGGGCGAGTGCGAGGTGTGGGAGTGCGAGGTAGGGGAGTGTGAGATGTGCGAGGTGGGGGAGTGTGAGGTGTACGAGGTGGGGGAGAATGAGATGGGGGAGTGTGAGGTGTGCGAGGTGGGGGGGTGTGAGGTGTGTCAGGTGGCAGAGTGTGAGGTGTGCGAGGTGGGGGAGTGTGAGGTAGGGAATTGTGAGGTGTGGGTGAGTGAGGTGTGTAAGCTGGGGGAGTGTGAGGTGGGGGAGTGTGAGGTGGGGGAGTGTGAGGTGGGGGGAGTGTGAGGTGGGGGAGTGGGAGGTGGGGGGGAGTGTGAGGTGGGGGAGTGTGAGGTGTACGAGGTGGGGAAGTGTGAGGTAGGGAATTGTGAGGTGTGGGTGAGTGAGGTGTGTAAGCTGGGGGAGTGTGAGGTGGGGGAGTGTGAGGTGGGGGGAGTGGGAGGTGGGGGAGTGGGAGGTGGGGGGGAGTGTGAAGTGTGCGAGGTGGGGGAGTAGGAGGTGTGGGGGTGTGTGAGGTGGGGGAGTGTGAGGTGGGGGGGAGTGTGAGGTGTGCGAGGTGGGGGTGTGTGAGGTGGGGGGAGTGTGAGGTGGAGTGCGAGGTGGGGGAGTGTGAGGTGTACGAGGTGGGGGAGTGTGAGGTTTATGGGGAGTGAGTTGGGCGAGTGTGAGGTTTATGGCGGGGGTGTGCGAGGTGGAGGAGTGTGAGGTGTGGGAGTGTGCGAGGTGGTGGATTGTGAGGTGTATAATGTTGGGGGGTATGAGGTGGGGGAGTGTGAGGTGGGGGAGTGTGAGGTTGGGGGGGTGTTTGGGGAGTGTGAGATCTACGAGGTGGTGAAGTGTGAGGTGTGCGAGGAGGGAGAGTGTGAGCTGGGAGAATGTGAGGTGTGCAAGGTGGGGGAGTGTGAGGTGTGCGAGGAGGGGGAGTGTGAGGTGGGGGAGTGTGAGGTGTGCGAGGTGGGGAAGTGGGAGGTGTGAGGTGGAGGAATGCGAGGTGGGGAGTGTGAGGTGTGCTAGGTGGGGGAGTGTGAGGTGTACAACGTGGGGGAGTGGGAGGTGTGCGAGGTGGGGGGGTGTGAGGTGTGTAAGGTGGCGGAGTGTGAGGTGGGGGAGTGTGAGGTGTGCGAGGTGGGGGAGTGTGAGGTAGGGAATTGTGAGGTGTGGGGGAGTGAGGTGTGTAAGCTGGGGGAGTGTGAGGTGGGGAGTGTGAGGTGTGCGAGGTGGGGGAGTGTGAGGTGTGAGGTGGAGGAATGCGAGGTGGGGAGTGTGAGGTGTGCTAGTTGGGGGAGTGAGGTGTACAACGTGGGGGAGTGGGAGGTGGGGGAGTGTGAGCTGGCGGAATGTGAGGTGGGGAGTGTGAGGTGTGCGAGGAGGAGGAGTGTGAGGTGTGCGAGGTGGGGGAGTGTGTCGTGTGTGAGGTGGGGAGTGTGAGGTGGGGGTTTGAGCTGTACGAGGTGGGGGAGTGTGTCGTGTGAGGTGCAGGAGTGAGGTGTGCGAGGTGGGGAAGTGTGTGGTGTGCGAGGTGGGTGAGTGTGAGCTTTGCGAGGTGGGGGAGTGCGAGGTGGGCGAGTGCGAGGTGGGCGAGTGTGAGATGTGCGAGGTGGGGGAGTGTGAGGAGTACGAGGTGGGGGAGTGTGAGGTGTGCGAGGTGGGGGGGTGTGAGGTGTGTAAGGTGGCGGAGTGTGAGGTGGGGGAGTGTGAGGTGTGCGAGGTGGGGGAGTGTGAGGTAGGGAATTGTGAGGTGTGGGGGAGTGAGGTGTGTAAGCTGGGGGAGTGTGAGGTGGGGGAGTGTGAGGTGTACGAGGTGGGGGAGAATGAGGTGGGGGAGTGTGAGGTGTGCGAGCTGGGGGAGTGTGAGGTGGGGAGTGTGAGGTGGGGGAGTGTGAGGTGTACGAGGTGGGAGAGAATGAGGTGGGAGTGTGATGGGGGAGTGTGAGATCTACGAGGTGGGGGAGTGTGAGGTGGGAGTGTGCGTGGTGGGGGGGTGCGTGGTGGGGGGGTGAGGTGGTGTGAGGTGTGCAAGGTGGGGAAGTGAGGTGTACGAGGTGGGGGAGTGTGTGGTGCAGGAGTGTGAGGTGTGCGAGGTGGGGAAATGTGAGATGGGGGAGTGTGAGCTGTACGAGGTGGGGGAGTGTGAGGTGGGAAGTGTGAGGTGGGGGAGTGTGAGGTGTACGAGGTGGGGGAGAGTGAGGTGGGGAAGTATGGGGTGTGCGAGGTGGGGAAGTGTGAGGTGTGCAACATGGGGGAGTGTGAGGTGGGGGAGTGTGAGGTGGGGGAGTGTGAGGTGTGCCAGGTGGGGGAATGTGAGGTGGGGGAGTGTGAGGTGTACGAGGTGGGGGAGAGTGAGGTGGGCCAGGTTGGGGAGTGTGATGTGGGGGAGTGTGCGGTGTACGAGGTGGGGGAGAATGAGGTGGGGGAGTGTGAGATGTGCGAGGTGGGGGAGTGTGAGGTGTGTAAGGCGGCGGAGTGTGAGGTGGGGGAGTGTGAGGTGTACGAGGTGGGGGAGTGCGAGGTGGGGGAGTGTGAGGTGTGCGAGGTGGGGGAGTGTGAGGTAGGGAATTGTGAGGTGTGGGGGAGTGAGGTGTGTAAGCTGGGGTAGTGAGGTGGGGGAGTGTGAGGTGGGGGAGTGTGAGGTGAGGGGAGTGTGAGGTGGGGGAGTGTGAGGTAAGGGAGTGAGGTGTGCGAGGTGGGGAAGTAGGAGGTGTAGGGGAGTGTGAGGTGGGGGAGTGTGAGGTGTATGAGGAGGGTGTGTGTGAGATGTGGACTGTGATGTGTGCGAGGTGGGGGAGTGTGAGGTTGTGAGGTGGGGGAGTGCGAGGTGTGCAAGGTGGAGTGGGAGGTGGGGGAGTGAGGTGTGAGATCTAGGTGGGGGAGTGAGTGGTGGGGGAGTGCGAGGTGGGGGGGAGTGCGAGGTGGGGGGGGAGTGCGAGGTGGGGGGGGAGTGTGAGGTGGGGGGGAGTGCGAGGTGGGGGGGGTGCGAGGTGGGGGGGTGTGCGAGGTGGGGGGGGTGTGAGGTTGGGGAGTGTGAAGTGGGGGGAGTGTGAGGTGTGCGAGGTGGAGGAGTGTGAGGTGTGCGAGGTGGGGGAGTGTGAGGTGGGAGAGTGTGACGTGTGCGAGGAGGGGGTGTGCGAGGTGGAGGAGTGTGAGGTGGGGGAGTGCGAGGTGGGGGAGTGTGAGAGGTGTGAGGTGGGGGAGTGTGAGGTGTACGAGGTGGGGGTGAATGAGGTGGGGGAGTGTGAGGTGTGTAAGGTGGCGGAGTGTGAGGCGGGGGAGTGTGAGGTGTACGAGGTGGGGGAGAATGAGGTGGGGGAGTGTGAGGTGTGCGAGCTGGGGGAGTGTGAGTTGGGGGAGTGTGTGATGGGGGAGTGTGAGATCTACGAGGTGGGGGAGTGTGAGGTGGGAGTGTGCGTGGTGGGGGTGTGAGGTGGGGGAGTGAGGTGTGCAAGGTGGGGAAGTGAGCTGTACGAGGTGGGGGAGTGTGTCGTGTGTGGTGCAGGAGTGTGAGGTGTGCGAGGTGGGGGAGTGTGAGGTGTACAAGGTGGGGGAGTGAGGTGGGAAGTGTGAGGTGGGGGAGTGTGAGGTGTACGAGGTGGGGGAGAGTGAGGTGGGGAAGTATGAGGTGTGCGAGGTGGGGAAGTGTGAGATGTGCAACATGGTGGAGTGTGAGGTGGGGGAGTGTGAGGTGGGGGAGTGTGAGGTGTGCCAGGTGGGGGAGTGTGAGGTGTACGAGGTGGGGGAGAGTGAGGTGTGCAAGGTGGAGGAGTGTGAGGTGTACGAGGTGGGGGAGAATGAGTGGGGGAGTGTGAAGTGTGCGAGGTGGGGGAGTGTGAGGTGTGTAAGGTGGCGGAGTGTGAGGTGGGGGAGTGTGAGGTGTACGAGGTGGGGGAGAATGAGGTGGGGGAGTGTGAGGTGTGCGAGCTGGGGGAGTGTGAGGTGGGGGAGTGTGAGGTGTACGAGGTGGGGAGAATGAGGTGGGAGTGTGCGTGGTGGGGGTGTGCGTGGTGGGGGTGTGAGGTGTGCAAGGTGGGGAAGTGAGGTGTACGAGGTGGGGGGAGTGTGTCGTGTGTGGTGCAGGAGTGTGAGGTGTGCGAGCTGGGGGAATGTGAGGTGGGGGAGTGAGAGGTGTACAAGGTGGGGGAGTGTGAGGTGGGGGAGTGTGAGGTGTACGAGGTGGGGGAGAGTGAGGTGGGGAAGTATGAGGTGTGCGAGGTGGGGAAGTGTGAGGTGTGCAACATGGTGGAGTGTGAGGTGGGGGAGTGTGAGGTGTGCCAGGTGGGGGAATGTGAGGTGGGGGAGTGTGAGGTGTACGAGGTGGGGGAGAGTGAGGTGAGAAAGTGTGAGGTGTGCGAGGTGCGGAAGTGTGAGGTGTGCAAGATGGTGGAGTGTGAGGTGGGGGAGTGTGAGGTGGGGGAGTGTGAGGTGTGCCAGGTTGGGGAGTGTGAGGTGGGGGAGTGTGCGGTGTACGAGTGGGGGAGAATGAGGTGGGGGAGTGTGAGGTGTGCGAGGTGGGGGAGTGTGAGATGTGTAAGGCGGCGGAGTGTGAGGTGGGGGAGTGCGAGGTGGGGGAGTGTGAGGTGTGCGAGGTGGGGGAGTGTGAGGTAGGGAATTGTGAGGTGTGGGGGAGTAAGGTGTGTCAGCTGGGGTAGTGAGGTGGGGCGAGTGTGAGGTGGGGGGAGTGTGAGGTGTGGGAGTGTGAGGTAAGGGAGTGAGGTGTGCGCGGTGGGGGAGTAGGAGGTGTGGGGGTGTGTGAGGTAGGGGAGTGTGAGGTGGGGAATTGTGAGGTGTATGAGGAGGGGGTGTGTGAGATGCGGACTGTGATGTGTGCGAGGTGGGGGAGTGTGAGGTGTGCAAGGTGGAGTGGGAGGTGGGGGAGTGAGGTGTACGAGCTGGATGAGTGTGAGATCTAGGTGGGGGAGTGAGAGGTGGGGGAGTGCGAGGTGGGGGGGACTGCGAGCTGGGGGGGGAGTGCGAGGTGGTGGGGGAGTGCGAGGTGGGGGGGGGGGTGCGAGGTGGGGGATGTGTGAGGTTGGGGAGTGTGAGGTGGGGGGAGTGTGAGGTGTGCGAGGTGGAGGAGTGTGAGGTGTGCGAGGTGGGGGAGTGCGAGGTGGGAGAGTGT